>NW_027109758.1:1198796-1225527 GCF_000696795.3 Halyomorpha halys
AAATAAAAAAAAATAAAAAATAAAAATAAAATAAAAACTCTCTTAAAATTCTTCTCTTCTGTTTCCCCTTATGGCACTTTTGTGTGTGTGTGTGTGTTTTTTTTTAACATTTCTTAGTTTATTGATGAGTGGTACGCCAGCCCACGTTAAATCCCAACTTTTTCGGATTCTGTTCCTTAAAAATAATTTTGGAGATGAGGAATCAAATATAATAATAATAATCTGTAAGCTTCAGATAACACTAACATCAAATGATCAAGTTCGGAAAATTTAATTTTCTTATTTCATGTTTGAATTTGTCGTAAACCTACTGACTGCCCTACAGTATACCTCAATAATGTTGCCCTTACCCCTGTCGAACAGATCCGCTACCTTGGACTACATCTGGACGAACGACTAACCTGGAATCCTCACACAAGACCGAAAAGACACGAAACTGTTTTTTTTTCGGCCAAGACTCCCAATGGAGTCCTATACTGCCTAACCATGGTTGGGGGTCAAAGCTTTTCATTTTGTGAGACCGCCACTCAATGAAAAAAGTGAACACACCAGGCCGGATTCGAACCGGCACCGCCAACAGATATAAAAAATTGGCAAGACTGTGCCTAACCACTGAACTGCAGCCTGCCCCAAACACATCTTGTTATATAGCAACTTTTGCACAATTTATTCCTAAATTAAATTTTACTAAATTTATACTTAAATTTTACTAAAATTTATTAAATATTCAAGTTACCTGTAATACATTAGGAGTTATTGGCAAATAACATAAAAATGTACGCCGGCCATTTTCAAAAATCTCGCATAGTAGGTACCCTCGAGGAGAGGTAAACTTTTTACTATCATCTTTTGCAAGTAGTTTTACATTAGAAATCACCGAAATAAATAAGTTCACTATTATTTCTAGGTTACATTCTAATTTTACAGGAGGATATGGTTCGTAGTGCGATGCTATGTAGAGCCTAATGCCTTCCTCAATAAACGGTCTAACGCAAAAAGAATATTTCAAATCGGACTAATATTTTCTTAAAAATATCGCAATTAGTGCGTTGAAACCAACTAATAATAATAGAAATATAGATTACTCAGATAAAGGCTAAGTTTTTTTATGGTATTTAATTCATTATTTCATACCATAAACAAACGGATTGAACTCTTCATCGTATTAAAGAAATTATCTATAATTTTATTACTATTATCTATAATTTAAGGTTGATTATTAGTCGTTTGGGAACAAAAACAAAGGGACTATATATTTTATATTAGTTGAAATATAACTGCACCGAATCAAGAAAGCTTTTCTCATGCTTAAGCCTAAGTAGTTGACGGAATCTGATGAAATTGATGCTGGACCCATTTAATACAAATAGGCATACACCATAATAATATACTAATACAATAATAATTACTTTTGCGTTATAATTTTCTAAGACTATCGTAGCTCCCTTGATCCGCTGACTATCCGAGAAGATCCGAAGACAACCCCGACGATGAGTCAGAGTGCAGAGAGAGGTCGTGGGAACGGGAGAGCTGTGGGAACCTTCTCCTCCAGAGAATCCCGTTCCATTAGACACTAATTCCACCTCTCGGGTCTCTATACCTGTTCCCTAGTCCTATCTCATTTTGTTATATTTACTATCCTCTTCCTATATACTTCTTCGTATACATTTCGAAAGGATTACGGCATTCAATGTCCTATCCTACAGTGTATAAGGAATTTTTCAATATTCACACGACCTATGTAACACGAAGGACGATTCGATATCGTAATATTTGTAAAAGTAAATATTCTCAATTAATATAAATTTCTATGGATGGCATTAATTTCATAATCTCATTACACGGATTATAATTATTGGAATTAAGAACTAAATAAAATGCTGGAAAAACTGTATCATCAGTGTTTGGCGTCCAGAAATAACACTGAGATCTTGCTGAAACAGATTGACAAGAAAAATACCAATTCGGTTCGTAGTCAATGCATATGAAACACATTTAGAGAAAATTTATATATCTCAGAATCAGTCTCGATAGAAATTTATTTTCTATTACTACACAACTAATTAAGAAAAAAAAGTCGCCGGTCGAATCCTATACATCAATACACCAGGCCCAGACTTCCGGTAATAGCGGTCTGTTATCTTATTACTTTTATTACAAAGATAATTGTAATATCCCAAGAGCCAAAGAGAAGAAAAACCCCAGTTATTTTAACCCAATTTTTGATTACTTTAATGAAAACTATATATAGTTAAGAGTCAAAATTAATGACTCTACCAAATAATAAGGTGGGAAAAAGTGCATAATTTTTTTCAGCAAATGATTCAGTTTTTACGTAAATTATACAAAAGTAAAGTAAATATTGATGTATTTAAAACATGCCTCCTGAAGTTCATTTTAGTCCAGAAAATTCTAAGATTTTTGTTTATTTTTCATTCGGAGCACCATATCCTTAAAACTACCAGGAACACTAAACATTTTTTTAAATAGAGTAAATTCTCTAAAATATGAACCTTGATAGACATTTTTACGTCAAATAGTTCGTCAGATATTTCATAAACCTAACTTTTTTTCCGAATATCGAGGAATCAACATTTTTAAAATTTATATTGGCAAATATCACATAAAAACTACTACTCTTACGAAGATAAACGTCATAAATCACTTTATAATACGTTCAATTAGTTTTAATTTGAGTACCGTATATAATAGCCGTCTGTACATTAGTTAGTATAGTTCCCAAAATAAATTCAATACGACTAATTTTTCGTTATGAAATGATGTTTTTTTTAAAAAGTGTTTCTCTGGAACTACTGACCGTAAATAGCTCCATTAGGGGTTATGTTTTAGCAAATTTACTCTACTTTAAATGATGTTCTAGATTTTTTTATTGTTGTTCGTTTTAAAGACATGGAGCTATGAATCAAATATTGATATTTTTTAACGTTTTGAAACAACCGCCATTTTTATTACTCCTATGGTTGGCAGATTCATCAATTTTTACTAGTAACTGTATATATTTTTTATTAGAGTAATAAAAAATTGGAGAGAAATAACTGATTTTCTTCTTCCATGCCCTCTGATTATAAGTGAGATAAGCTGAAATTCTGGGTTTAAGGTTGTTTTCTTGTCAGATAAATTCTATAAAAGTGGGAATACATTTCAGTAAAAATTTAGTCCCGTCCTATTTTTTTTCTATTTTAAATTATTTCTATCTGTACAACCCCTTTATATAGAATGACAAGGTTAGCAATTTCCAAGTTAATTGAATCAGTGTTAAAGGACTACTATTTTGGGGTATCAACTATTCTACTTCCGCCGTTTTTTCGCCGTATATAAAGTCTAAAAATTTATAATGCCATGAAAATTTTCGTTGAAGGTTTTGATTTAACCTAACCTAACTATTTTGATTTATCCTTAAAAAAAAAAATGTTGGCTTAATTTATGTGAAGCATGTTTTGGTTTTTGTTATTTTTTATATATTTAAACTTATTAATTGAACCAGAGTTCGAATCCGGCTGAGCAGATATAGTTTTCTGTTACACTGTAGCCGTGAGTCAACTCCTGTGGGTTCTGGAGGCCTCCTTGGGTCGACCCAGCCTCCTAAAATGGGTAAAAATATGGAGGTCGAGCGAAATTCTGACCAAATCACCTCCTTGCACAACCGTTGGTTTAGTAACAGTACTTCTTTACAAAAAAAGTGAGTTATGCTTATCTCGTATTTGGCAAATCACAGATATTACCTCGTTGAGGAGGTTTACAGTTTTGAATCAATATGCATTAAGAATGTAAACATTACTTTTTTTAATCGTTGTTTTGAATGCCCATCCTCGTTTACTTATAACAATGGTAGCTGGAGCCTGTTGTGCTCAGATATGCTCGAGTCTGGAGCGAAGGAATAAGCAGGGGCGTAACAACGCTCTTCTGCGCCCTTGGCGAGTTTGGAAAATCTGCGCCCCTCAAAACCAGGAGATGTACTCATATTTTAGAATTTCTATAAACCGGCTGGTTGTCTTAATATAAAAACACTGTTATTATCAAAGATAAGATAAAGTTAAAATTTCAATATTTAATTTTGAAAATGAAATTTGTTTCATGGCTAACTGTGAGCCCTCTTTGTACCCGCGGCCTTGGCAGTGGAACATCTCCCCAACGCCTCGATACGGCCCTGGAAATTCATCCATCTCTAATTAATTAATATATACACCGTCCCTTTGTACCTCTTGATTATCTACACATGTTCAAGCTCATGTTTCCTATATTATAAAAAATATATTAATTTATGTTTCAGGAAAGAGGCGTTCATGTTCCTGACGGTGTTCAGTCTAGCGTTTGGACATGAATTCATCATAAGGAGGGAAAGGCGTGATCTTTCAGAAGAGGTGAATGCAAAAAGAAACTCAAATTATATTTAATAAATAATTATAATATAGGAAATTGTATTATGTAATAGTGAATAATTCATGTATAAGAAGTGTACTAAATTACTAACAAGGAGAGGTTACGGAAGTGGGATCACCGAGTACGATAAAAATGTTTTGGTGAAATTGGTCAAAAAATATTGAAGGCGGGTTCTTTCTTCTTTACGGCTCACAAAAATCTTGTATAATTTTTTTTTAGTAATGATATACCAATCAATTTGTTTTTTGTTATGCAGAATGCAAATGATTGTTGATCGTAATTAATAAGTTTAAATGTATAAAAAATAACAAAAACCAGTCGTAAAGGAGGTCAACATTTTTTTTTTTTTTTTTTACGAAATATCAAGTCAGATTGGTTTTTAGTGTCCCTTAAAACCCTTAAATACTAATTTCAGTATGGATTATGAATTTTTAGTCTTGAATTTTGGAAAATATTAATTTTCCGTGCTCACAAAAAAAAAAATAAGTCCTTATGACTAGATCCAGATACAAAGTTACTGTAGCAAAGTAGAATTTCCGCCTTTTCAACTCATATCAACATCATTCAGATTTGATGACTTTATAAAGGACTAATAAAGACAAACTTCTCTAACTTTTTTTTTTATACCTCTGGTTTATTAGAACTATTACACTAATTATAGTTATTATAAATAATAAATAATTATACTTTCTACCATTTGTAGATGACTCTAAACCACTCTTATGATTTGCATAGATTCATGTCATCGTATTAAAGTCCACATTATTTATGTGTCTATTTCTGCTTTCTCATTATCAAAAAGAAAGCCACAGCTCTCTTCTGAGATAGAAGATCCTCTAGCTACCCCACTATTTCAGACACTTTAAAATAGGTAACCTTCAAAAAAGTGGAATAAATTATACAGGTAGTAATGATCCTTTAACCGAAAGAATTGAATTTAATTAATAACGAAAGCTCTTCTAATAATTGGATTTATTATTAAACTTTTTGTATTGTGCTCCAAGGCTTTCCACCTGTATCTTGCAGAACGATTAACTCAGTTTAGTGTTTATGTCATACATGTACTGATGACTGGGCTACTCCTTTATCTGGGGCATTTTATGTCCCCTCTACATGTATTACTGTTATCATGTTACACTGAACTTCACTCCTTCCTCTCCCTCCGATATTTGCGAAGTTTTATTCTGATGACAGAATTTTTTTTGAACTTCTACATTACTATACCGATCGGGCAAAGTCAGTGAAAAAATTAAAGTGCACAAATCAACTAACAGTTCCTAAATTTTATTGGTAATATATTTAGATGACACTGGTACCATTTAAATCCAACCCTGGTTTCACATTACACGATTGAAGCGAACTCAGGAAGACACGATGAAGGGCAACACCTAGGTTTATTGAACCCACATGACTACCCGAACTAACTATTAGACTAAAAATTGTAATATATCTAATAGAGCCTGTTAGGATTAATGCCTCGTAGATTTTCGGAATAGAAAAAAATATACTCATACGAAGACTTTATATATATATATATATATATCAGAGACTGCCTCACTGTTAACGATAACATCAATAACCAATCATAAGTACAAAGAAACTCACAGATAAATACGTTAGAAACTGTAAGCCCAAGAGCATAATGATATTAGGGAGGTCATGGATGGAAGATGTACTTGTGTAATATGTTAAAGTAGATCAACAAACCTCCTATCATCAAAATGTACTTTGACGATAGGTATAAACTGAAAATATCAGGTATTATTATATTTTATATTTATATGATATTGATAATATTTAAATAGAATTGAATTCAGGGATTAGTTGCTCATGAGGGCACTGGTAGGTCCAAGAGGGTCAACGGATCTCAAGTTAATGCGACCTATGATTTTCAGGGAACAGCAGCTGGACTTTGAAATATAACGATTCAATAGATCGAAAATATTGAATGATACGAATATAATATTTAGTGTAAAGAAAGAAAATAGATACCTGTTTTACAATCTAAGGATCGCTATTCTTATTCTCATCGAAAGAGGAATTTTATTTAGGAATCTAGAAAAATTAGTATGTCACACTTCAATTAAGTATCATTAGATAATTCCATAACTTTGAATAAAAGCTGCTAATTATGTTGCGATTTATTTTTATATTAAGTTCTGGAATATTCTTACCTACAGTTACTCATTTTCTTGAAGTGGCAGGAAGACCAAAATCATTTTCCAAAGCTATAATCATTACAAAGTTTATTTTTATCTTTTTTTTTTAAACAACTTAGCTGTAAGGTTTAAGATCAGTTGAATCCTTATCGGTGATGGTTTCATATAAAAAAATCTGTAATATGTAAATTAGTTTTCCACATTACGACCAGAGAGTGTAATTCCAACTGTTAAATGTGAAAATACTAGTTTTTGCAATAGGTCTCCGGATGAGAACATTTTACGAAGATATTGCAAAGGAAGACATGTTTGTCGAAGATTCCTTGCTCGACTTTCTCTTAAGTTCAAGGACCAGAGGGAGGGAATGAGGAAAATGATTTACATTGGAGTCAGGATTGGCAAGGTTGTCACGTAGTCCCGTCCTCCTTAACCGTGAGAACTGCCGTCGCTCTTTTATTTCCTAGCCTTCTTCCACATAACTTCTTTTATCGGCTCCTATCCCCTCTCCTTTCTACTGATCGGGGGCTTTAAAAACAAAAAGTCCTTTATTTAAGTTCTTTTATCTAATTACAGGCCATTCGAAAGGTTGTATTTCCCACAATCTACGACAATTTCAGACAACAGCATCCAGTAGCCTTTTCTCTCCCTCACTTCCTCTCGGCGTTTTACATTTTTATAAACTTGCTATATCTCGTGAATAAGACTTCAAAATCATCTCAGATTTCACAAAAAGAAGTCCTGCACAAAAAAATAATACTTGCTAACGTATACTGAAATAACATTTATATATGGTTGAACCTAAAACATTTTTGCTAATTTTTTACACATGAAATAATTTCCTTCATGTAGCAATTTGTACATATTATTTACTTATTAAATCGAAGGATCAAACTAGAGAAAGAAAATTACTTTTATGCATCTGTATTTGCATAATTTTATTAATCTGTGCTAACAAAATACTTGGGTTGATTGCGTTATAAATCATACTTCATAAAGCATACAATTATAGTAGACAAGTAAATATAGGTAATATCGACAATATTTAGACTATAAATATAGATAATTTTTATAAATATTTATTCATAACGGGGCCGGTTAAATGGAACAACCGGTTGTAACATACAATCCTCAGAAATGTCGTGGGTAAAATGCTAAGTGATTTTTTTTTACAACGTACAACCGTTTAGTACATAAAAGTTGTTTATGAGTAAAGACCAGATTTTGTGCAGAAAAAAACCCAAAATGTGCAAAATCGTGCAGTAAAAACCCAAATCCTGCAATAATCAACTTTATTTTTTAATTTATAATACTAACACATGGTAAGCTTATGTAACCTTGTTGGAATTAAATTAAACTCTCTAAATACTTCCTATATTCATGCAAATATGTATAATAAACTAAACCACTTTGATAAAAAACCTAAAATTTTGTCAATAATTGAAGATTCGTGAGGAAGCTAATTGTATTAAATGGTTTTATATCCCTATAATAAAGCTGTAATAAAGTTCAATTATTACCTTTTGAAAACTACGTCAGTTTTAAGTTATAGACAAAATAAACAAATATTTAGAAAGTAGTATTTAAAACATTCTTCCAAACAAACAAAATTCCCTATTTTTTTTTTTTTTTAATTTCACATAACATAGTATTCATAGCTTTTGAATTTTTTTATCAACATATCAAAATAAAGGATAATAACTAAAAAGTTACTGTACAAAAACATGGAATGAAAAACATTTTATTAAAAATGTATAGATACATTCATATTGTTCAGACCAATTGGTTTTTTGTTTATCTTTTTTTTAATAATGATACATATAAGTAATATTATATAATAATATTAAAAAAAAAAAAAAATTAAATTTCCACTAGTACACAACAGTGAGAAAAATAGGCGGTTTGGGAATCCAAGTTAAAAACCACTGAACGTGCTCTATAACAAGCTTATTCAACAGAGACTTTTTTCATAGTTACTTATAACCACCAGTTAATACTATTCCAAGAATATTCGTTATTTACGTTCAGTTTTTTTAAAATTCAATTCTTTATATGTTAATCAATGCATTGCTTTACCTCAAATTTGTCCATTTTCATAAATTTAACCAGAAAAAAATAATCAAATAAATAAATATTGGTATATATCCACTGATATGCGTATAATATGTTATAATAAAAGGTTTTTTTTATTTTCTGACTGCACCTCCCTCCTCCCCCTCCCATCTTTTCTTCATGTAATAATATTCTATAAGAAAAATATTCCAGGAATGTTTGAGCCGTTTCCTATCCATTATAGTGAATATTAACTGAGTGTGAAAGCTATTACTAATTCTACGAGTTTTCAGTTATTTCGAGATCATCAGTCTTCGTCTGTCACTTAACTTGATTTTTGAAAGGAGAGAAACGTTCGGGCGGTAAAATATCTAAAGAAAAAGTGCTTGTTGTAGCTAACATATATGGCACACAGAAACGAAAGCTTTTGGTTATAAACAAGTTTAAAACCACTTGGTATTTCAACATTGCGAAAACACTTCCTGTGGATTACGTGTTCAATGAACTCTAAGTTAAAGGAAAAATCCTTCTATAGATCGATAATTGCAGGGCTCTGCTGCAATAGACTATATATGTATATGTGTATGCAGTCGAGTAAGTATCGATACTCAAGGAAAAATTGATGGTTCAAAAAGTTGAGAAAAAAAAAAAAAAGGTTAACAGAATTATGAAGGCATCAGAAATACCGAAACGTCCCTAAGGGTACTACTAGAAATATTCGTCCCTGTTACTGAAAATTGGTAATATGTCCGAAGTTTAGTTGGGGTATATTATAAATTATTTTGTGAACCATTGATAGTTTGCGAAGCGGGAAAAGTTCTTGACTCTGGCAGGCGTCGCAGGTATACCAAGCCGCATAACAACTATTCTTTGAATAAGTAAAGTGAAGCAAACTAAATTTTGAAATTGAACAATGGAAACACCAGTTTTTTTTGTTTTAATCATAAATGAATTATAATCGAATGAATTCTGTCAAAACTATCACTAAAAATTTAATGGGCTTCATGAAAAATACCAAAAATTAATTACTATCACTATGAATAAAGAATTAAATTAACTGCTAGATGAACATTCCTTTTTCAAAAGACCAGATAGATGATATTAAAATATAACTTCTATCTTCTAAAAAATAAAAAGTCTCCAGAAACTTCCTGGAGGATGTTTCCTTCGCCTATGTCTATTGCCTCTCTCCATCTGAATGGCTCCATTTAGTCTGTAGTCTGAGGCTACTGTACATCTGTCCCCTTCATACTGCATTTGAACAGTGACTAATGACATTAATGAATGCATGATATAGCCATTACCAATTACCAATTATTAATTATTGAGATAGATCTTTTATTGTATACACATTACAGGTATAGCAGAAAAAATATCATACTTTTTTAAAGGTATAATTAGTTCTTTATTTGACAAATATATTAAAGCTCTCAGCATACTTAGCCAGATAAATACCATAAATAATTTCTAAACATTTAGAATAGATATTGGATCTAATGGCTAAAAATGAAGCGAATAGGGGCTTTGTAATTTTCAAAATTTTATTATATTTCACATTTTTGCCCAACCATCTCCACAATTTCAAAGAAGTAATACCACCAAAGCACATGTATTCCAGAAATGTTATCAAATATTTAAGGGTTTTCTAAGGGTGTCTTGGAACAAGTTATTTCAAGAAAAATATCAATGATGGCTCCAATGTTATTAAAAGATAAAATAAAGATTATTAATGATGTAAATGAGGTGGAAGTTTAGATAAAGTAGAAAAACCTTAGCTTTTCTCCAACAAATTTTTTATTACAGCCCAATGGCTGCTGGTAATGCCATCTTAGAGCTCTCAGGTTGCCAATGATTTGAGTCTAGCAGAGTAGAAAGAAGCTTGATTCATTGAATAAATGGTTTTGGGATCGACGATTAATATCAGTACATTAATAATAGAGAAAAATAGAGTCAGTCTAGAGTTCAATTAATTTCATTTTTTCAATTACTAATTAAAATAAATAGTAATCATTATACTTGAACCTAAAAATAATCTCTTCCAATTAATTTTTCTGCAGAAGAGAGATCCTGTGCACAGTGACCTCCCTCATCCTGAGGTGTACCTGCTCCACGTCGAGTCAAGCATCAAGTTTAGGTATGCTCACACAAGAGTCACCTCGAGGATAGCCAATCCAGCAAACACTTCCCAGGAAGTTGTCTTCATGATGCTCCTACCAGAGACTGCTTTTATCACATCTTTTGTTATGTAAGTTGCTGATTAATAAATCTATTTATTTTAAATTACCCAATTTTAAACTTACAGGAAAAAAATAACCCCAGGACGAAAATGGGCACTGAAATTAAAAAGTTGTGGCTGCAAGTATAAGGGCAATATAGGCAAAATTGCCTTACCATGATGATGTCAGGGTTAAGTGCTCTTGTTAGTCAGGCATAATAATTTTTTTATGTTCTTTATTTTAGTTTAAAACTTATGTCCATTTAAAAATCTAAGTTCTCAAGTTTCTAATCCATCACCAAACAAGAAAAAAATTAATAATGATTGATAAAATTTATGATTCTTCATTCCTAGTTTTTTATTATCTGTGGCACTCAGTATAAGGACTAGTTTCAAGAACCATATCTTATGTGGAGATTTTTTTTTTTTAATATTTATTTATTGCTATTTAAAACTGTACATTATAATACATTTAGTAAATCTGATCTAAGTTAAATTGGAGAGTTACTGGTGTGTAGAGAAACTACCCATTAGTAGTACTCTAATGACATTTTACATTAGCTGGTCTCGTGGATGTGGAGATTTAAATAGTATTTTTTCATTTGTTTCATTGATTAAAAAAATCAATAATACATTAGCCTTAATAATAAAAAAAAAAATGATTCTAGGGAAGTGGAAGGAAAGCAGTACCGAGCCTATGTTCGAGAAAAAGAAATAGCTAAAAAGGAATATGAAGAAGCAGTATCTTCGGGACTAGCTGCTGCTCATGTGCATGCAAGGTGCGAACAATTTCTCTTAAATTTTTATATACCCACAAATTTATAAACAGGTTAATAACAATTCTGTAATTAATACTGATATGAAAATACTGAGGAATACTAAACTTATATTAAATTTAAATTTATAGAAATGCAATATATAAGAGAGCAGATACTAAAAACAATTATTGGAACTTCTCTTCAGACTAAAGTTTCAATGATGTCATAATTATAAAATGAAAATGGAAAATTATTAGTTGACCGTGAGTGATGATTGTAGGAAGATGGTCCAGATGGTGGTTATGAAAGGCACAAAAATAGACAAACTATTTATTTTATTTTTTAAACCTTATTTTGCAGGACTTCGTCAGGACTGGGTTCTTGACAAAATAGTCTTCTAGAGTTTTGGACTGCTTGTCTAGGACCCAGCTCTAATGAAACCCATCATAGTGGGGTGAAATATCAGTTACTAATAAATAGTTTTTTCTACTATTTTTTGTGCCTTTCATGACCACCTCCTGGACCATCTTCCTACAGTAAACTATAATGTCTGGTGTTGATCTGTAATAAATCATCAGATAATTAAACTATTAAATATAATCTCAACATATATATGTAAAATTAGTGAATAAAACATAAATTGTTTCAGTGCCAGGAATTCGAACAGATTTTTGATTTCTGTAAACGTTGAGAAAAGCTCAAAAGCACTATTTGTTTTAACTTATGAAGAACTGCTTACAAGGACCTTAGGCTTGTATAATCACATCATCAATCTCAACCCAGGCCAGGCAAGTAACCTGAAAACAGTAAACTAGTGTTGCATAAGTCAATAGATGTACAAATCATTAGGATAAAAGTAATGCAATTATTATCACATATAAATCATCATTTAATATTATTCCTTGATAAAACTTTCATTCACTTGCCAATCATTTTTACAATAAAAGCAGGCCAGCATATGAAATTGGTAATTATGCTAGTTTCCTAATCATTAAATATGAAATTAATATTTTTTATTGGCCAACAGTTTGTTGATAATATTTTAAAAAATTGTATTTAGACACTTGTAGCATAATTAAGCTGATTACATCTTTCTTTGAATATAGGTTGTACGAGACCTCCAAGTAGATGTATTTATTGCTGAACCAACAGATATAATAGAACTTCATGTCCCAAAAATCAGATCATCTAATGAAGTTACAAATGAACCTGAAGAAGGTAATTTTTTTAAACATCCGTGTCAATAATGATTGATCATTATTGCAAACTTGCCCTAAAATACAATAATAACATTCACAAGTAAAATAATTTTTCATCACAAAAATATTTACCATGAATTAAACAAGTATAATATTTCAACACATTTGTACTTGTATTATCATTGCCATAATTTTTTTTTTTATTTTGCAATGCTTATAATTAAATAAATTAAAGTACTTAAAATAATTTTAAGATTACTCTAAAATATTAATGAGTTCACATTGATTTTTTAAATCAAGTTTTATGCGTATGAACCTGACAATACTGGAATAATACTTATTGTCAAAAAATAACAATTATTTATGATGTACTTTTGCATTAGTTATTAATTAGCTAATTTAAATATATTATTAAACATAACACTGCTTTTTTTAATATTTCACATTATTTTTTTATTAATTTCTAACAGAAAACAAACTTGTTGAAATAAGAAGACCCACTCCCCAGAAAGCTCACATCAGATATAAGCCTAGTCCAGAAGAACAGGCAAAGAATCTGAGTGGTCAGTTAATAATTAAATACGATGTTCAGAGAACGTCTGATCAAGGTGGACAGATATTAGTAAGATAAAATATATTGATCCAGTAATAATGACTCAGAAAATACTAAAGCTTTTAATTACTCTAACTATAGTTATAGTCATTGATCTATTATTTTTTCTAGGTAAATGATGGGTATTTTGTTCATTTTTTTGCACCTGAGGGTCTACCACCATTAAGAAAGCTAGCAGTTTTTGTTTTGGACTTATCTGGCTCAATGGAAGGACGTAAAGTTGAACAACTGAAAACCGCAATGGGAACTATTCTTGATGATCTTGGTCCAAGAGATCATTTCAACATTATTGATTTCTCTTATTCAGTAACGGTAATATACAAAATATTTATGATCAATTATTTCATTATTCCGTTAATATTTATCCCATTTTATTAGTTGACTACCTATAGATGACTACCTACCAGCTAAAGAAATAGCTGTTAAAATTAATTTATCAACAATTAAAACAAAAAATATAAAGGCCATCTAATATACCACTTCAGATGATTGATAGTAGATCACCTTGTTTTTTTTTTTATGAAGGAAAAAATTAGAAATAATGCATTCTTTAACATATTCACTACTATTGTCTAAAGACATGATTTTGATTAATAAATCTTAAAAGTAAAATCCAGAAATATTCCTGAGGTACAGTGTCTGAATTAGTAATAAATCTATAATATTTTACATGATCTTTACAATTTTTAGGTGCATAATTTGGATTCTGCAACGGGAAGTGTGGTTCTTCCTCCAGATACTGCAATAGGAAAACGGACAGAAATTCCACCACCTTATCCAACTAGCGAGGAATACATTGGAAAAGCTAAACAGGTCATAAGCAAGATGTCATCAGGCGGCGGTAAGCAGGGCGCAGCATCCCTTCCTTCATATGTTTAACATTAGTCCTAACTCATGTAAGAGACTTATTGAGTTAGTTGTTAGGCATGTTCAACCAATATCTCCTCTTCTACTATCCAAGCATTTTAATAGATAATCTCCTTAGGTACAAACATTTATGATGCATTGAAGAATGCGATAATTGTGGCTCAATCTGGGGTGGAGAAAATAAGGAAAGAGGAAACTGAAGCAGAGGACACTTTGGAGCCCATTATAATATTCCTTACAGATGGCGACCCTACTGTCGGGATTACAAAACATAGTAAAATACTGACAATGGTCAAGGAATATAACAATCCTAGGTATTGAATATACTATATAATAATTATTATAATTATAGATAATTGCGAAAAACTAAGATTCTTTTCAATCATAACAGGTGTTCGATCTTTTCACTTGGTTTTGGAGCTGGTGCAGACATGAGGTTTCTGAGAAAACTTTCACTTGGAAATGCTGGATTTGCAAGAAGCATCTATGAAGCATCAGATGCTGCTCTTCAACTGAGTAATTTTTACAAAGAAGTTGCATCTCCGCTATTGTCCAATGTGACTTTCACTTATCTACCAGGACAGGTAAAAATTTATAAATGCTGAACATCCATAGTGATTCTCCATTATTTCTGCTTATGCATAAGCTTTATTAATCTAATTATAGATAAAAAAATTATTTCTTTTACATATTTAACAAAAGTTATAATTAATAAGTTAACTAGGAACTCTGTGCGTTTAGATTCACAATTAATTACTTAAATTTGGGGGAGACAAAGTATTCATTGAGGAAAATGACAGATATGTAATTCCAATAGAAATACATATATTTGCTTTTAAAGGAATTTAAAATATACAAAACTTGCTTCAATACCAACTACTAGGCTACCCTCCCCATTTATAATAATCTACATATAATACATATGTTAGCAGAAGGAAAAGGTGTACCATCATCCAAGGAGGAAAAACTGATACATAAACAATTTATATTTAATCAAATATTATGTTTGATTGAACATGAATTTTTAAAATTTAATGTATTATACTAAACTAAAAGGCTTAAAAGCAAGTGAAAATATTGTTTTTTATTTGTTAAGGTGCTGCCAGGTTCAATAACAAAAGATAGGTTTCCTTCATTGTTTCTGGGATCAGAGCTTGTTGTAGCTGGAAAACTGGCTGGATCTAACGATGTTCAAACAAAAGTTGAGGGAACAACAGTTAATGGAACAACTTTGTTTCAAGGACAGGTAATTTTGAAAACAAGTTATAAAATTTTTTAGATTACAAGATATTAATTTTAGACAGTTGTAGTTCTGTAGTATACAATACAATTATAGTCATGGAAAATAGTTAGTAATATCAAGAAGTTGACTATATATTTATGTTAGGATACTTATATGAATATATTACATATCCAACAGGCAATGAAAGGTATTCCAGACGACATTTCAACCATAGAGTACGCCGAGACCAACAAAACAACCAGTGAACTTGAAGAAGAACTTAAAAGTGATGGTGGTAAAAAGAAAAAGAAAAAAATTCTAATGACAAGTCTAGAAAGAGTGTGGGCTTATTTGAGCATTCAGCAGTATGTAGACAAACTTGAAGCTGTGGAAGGAAACCCTGATCTGGAAAAAGAAATTCAAAAACAGGCAGTAAACTTAGCCTTAAAGGTAAAAAAAATATGAAATTCATGCCAACAGGAACTAAATTAAAAATTTTAATGTCTTGAATATAAGTTATAAAATTATAATAAAAATATTTTTTTGTAGTACAAATTCGTGACTCCATTTACATCACTAGTTGTAGTAAAACCAAACAAAACTGAGGAATTGAGTAACAATAAAGTAAAGCCAGGTAAGAAAATCTTTTTTTCCTTTTTTATAATTATAAATTTTGCTCCTTAATAACTTGTTTCTGAACTTTTTTTTCTCTAATATTAATATTACTTGTATTTGTAAATAATAATTAAATGAAGTATTTTCCATCATTCTAACTATTAATGTGAATTTCTACAACAAAAATTTTCATACTTAAAAAACCAAACATGAATTTAAACTTTTAAATATGTAAATGAGAAAAAATGTGATTTAACTAAGAAAATCATCTACAAAACAAATACTAAAAATATCTCGAACTGTGTTAAACCTTGAGACTCATTTTAACCATCTCTAAGGATTTACCTCTGAATAAAGATTTTTCATTTCTGATTCTTAAAACTGTTGTTAAAATCAAAAACAAATCAAATTCCCTAATATGGGAAACTCTTACTTTTGGTATGGTTTAGAAAAAGATAGGGCACCCCTATCCTAAAACATGGTTTAAGGACGGCTTGGGGGGGTCTGTTACAATATTTTTCCTCCTCTGCATTTGGGCATTTTGAGCAGCCCCCTTTGGATCTAAAGAGCTGAAATTCATTATGTATGGTTGTTTTGTAGGCAAAACAATATCATAGAAGTGAGAATGAATTTCATCCAAACTTTTGGCAGATCCCAAATGTTTTTCACAGGTTTTTAGATTTCGAACACCAAAACATTCCTTTCAAACTGGATTGGAGGGTCGGGAATTTGTATGTTAATTGAGTAGGTGTTTCTTAATTGTGTTGTAGTAAGACAAGTTCCTTTGGCAGGTCTAAATTGTTCTCCCACTTCAGCCATTTTCCTTCAACATGACTTGAGTTGGTATTAAAGAAGTTCCTTTTGTGGGTCTCAACTTTTTCTTCTCACACCTGCTTTTTTTTCTAAAATTATAAGTTCTAACGCAACTCTAAACATTTCTGAATAGGTTTCATAGATACATTATGTGTACAAAGAAGTTTGACTTCTAGCTTTATCTAATACAAAATAAGGATACATACCAAAATGAGGGAAAAATTTTACCTTACTGATGGAGCTCTGTTGCTCATGCCTTTTTTTTCATTAAATAATTTATCATAGGGCATCAATTAGCGACCAAATAAAAGCGGAATATATATTGACAATGGCACTACAAAATACAAATATCTCATTATGTCTTGCAATCAATTAAACATATTTTGTTATTATTTTAGGCGATATGGGATTCAAAAATAAAATAGCATATCTACAAGGAAGCATACATGGATTTCCAGGAGCTTATGGTCGTAAGTAGTTCTAATATTTTATAATTAAATTTGTATTGAATCATTGCCAAAGCCTTAACTCCTGCCCTGTTGAGACAGAACACAACAACACATAAATACATCTAAAGATTCCATATTTTAATAATTCTTAAAACTTTTAATGAAAAGAAAATTAAATTTATTACAGCTTCCCGAGTTGATGTAATGGCCACACAACCCATGGTACCTAATTATTCGACAACAACAATTGACAGGATAGATGCAGGTACTAAAGATTATCATCTAATATTAAATAAATAGTTCCAATCAATTCATTTATATTAGTTTTTTTTTAATATTAGAAATAAAGATACATCTGTATATGTAGTAGTAATCCCGTGTTTTTTTGTTTGCTTTCTATATTTCATTATGTATGGTTACATGGACATAATCCATCTATAGGATACTAGTTTAATAAAGGTACAGAGTGGGGTAGCAAATATTTTATTTCACATGGTACATTTGAAGTATTTTTTATTTTATTGGGAATTGAATGTATTGAGAGATCAGGTAGTTCCTAGCTAGGGGGTCTCTCCTCTGCAACTCATTATAGACCTAAGTCCAGCCTGATCTCTGTTTACATATGAATGCAGTATCTGTTGCCTCTCTGTCGGCATTCAAGTCCTGAAAAGGATATTGAGCAACTAACTGAGACTATGAAAGAAAATAATATTATGTTCTCTTGCGATGGAGCCTGCCATATGGTCGTTAGTTTGAATGTGGCATGTAATATGTCCCATTAGTGTCCTTTATAGTAGTGTGTACCTCACAAACCAAAGCATAGGATAGTTATTTTGACAGTTAAAAAAGATGGTAGAGTTAAATAGTTTTTCTATACACACCTAACAATTATTCATGTACCCTAGTTAATTAGGACACAGGTCAGATTAGCAAAGTAGCTTGAAGAAATTCTCTGACTTTTCCATTTCTTTTTTTCCTGACCAAGTAAAACTTACTCCAACCTATATTTGTTATTTTATCAGGCATGCATAAAATACTAATGATAAAACATTATTTACTAAAATCATTTTTTAACTATTATAAGAACTTATCATATGTTAATACATTTAAACTTGAAATATGGAGTAAGGCAGTTGCCTAATAATAATTTGACTGAAACATAAATCACAATTCTAAAGGATCAGAACACCAAAGTGATTAGGCATTTATGTGTGTGTGTGGAGTGTCCATAAGTGTTTAGCAATATTTAAGGAAGTTAAAGTAGACCTTAAAAACACCAAAATAGTTCCTTTTCATTCACAGAAAAGAAACTAAATTATAGCTAGACAAAATTTTCATAAAAACAAATAGAATTTGTTTTGTTTTTTAAACCATTCAGAGGAAGTATTTCTAGCGAGTAATACAACTTTTTTGTAAAATTATGAATTTATTCATTTACTTAACTACAGATTTTCCACTTTTAGAAAAACTTTTAACAAGCTTTAAGTCCATTATAATTAAGTAGACAAGTTTTATGATGGAATGGGCTGAGATCTACCTCCAGTTTTGTAAAAAATAATCTGAAGAGAATTTTTGTTTCCTTAAAGTAGATTGGATTGCGACAAATATTTAAGTCAATTGAAAAAGAACATCATTTGTTTCTGAAGCTATAAAACTATTTTCCATGGAACTCTCAACTTTTTATGATTAAGGATAATGTGGGGACTTAAATTTAACTTAGTAACTTAGCTTGACTTTTTTGTAAGAATAGTGTTTCCGTTTAGCTTACGTGTAAACATTTGAACAACTTGAATATTAGTTTAATATTTAATACAGAAATTGAATTCTTTTGAAATACTTCGCTTTTTTTTTTTTTTTTTTTTTTTTTTTAGAATTGTTAAAGTGATTCTCAACATTTTGTTATTTATTGATATAATAAATAATCAATTTACATAACAAACCATTGCGGCAGATTCCTGTTTTTTCCCGCCTGCTAGACACCCTAGTTATTGTATTGTTGTAGATGATCAAGAACTGGAACTAATTTCTAAATCTAATTTTTTTTTTTTTTTATACTTTTCCTTATAATGACTAGAGAATTTTTAGAGGAAACAAGTGAAGAAGAGGCATACCATAGCTCTACAGAAGAAGATTACGCAACATATTCTCCAAGTAGACTTTATCTAGAAGATATTATATGGTTAAAGGATGTTTATTCTTGGGAAAACTCAACGATATCAATTGAAAAAAATAATAAATCTGAAACATACCACTTCTTAAATACAACAGTGAGTAACATTAAGGATTTATTATTTATTCCATTCATATAAACTGAAATCTGCTAAATAATATTGAATAGATATTGAGTGTAACTGTTGGGAAATAACAATAATTCATCTTGATTCTGTTTTTATTTTAAACTGATTTTTTGTTATTTATTAAAATCTGCCACATTTCATAATAATAAGTAGACATAAAACTTTACGCTTATATCACATTTTATAAAACATAAAAATGTAATACACACAATATTTATTCACCCAGAGGTGTCTCAGATTAAAGCTCCTCCCCCTCACATGGAAACTTAAAAAAAAAAAAAACCTCAATTTTAAATACAAATTAACATTTAATCATTTAACACTTCTAAATGTTTTAAATTTTTCAGACTGGAAAAGAAGAACCAGGTGGAAAATGTATGTTAAATGATGGAATTGAAGGTCTCTGTAGGCATGTTACAGACTGTATATTACCACAGTTTGCTTCTTCACTTCAGGAATACGCTTCAAACTACTTCTGTGTGATAGAAAAAAGGTATAATGTTTTCAAAATTGTATTAAGATTCAAATTTTTCAGGCAGTGGGGATAAATCAGATATATTTTAATCGGGAATAGGAAACATAGAGTTGATAAAAATTGTAAAACAAGTTTTTAACATTATTCATTGAACTAAATTTCCAAAAACCAGGAAAGAAGTTGTCATTTCAGATCATTATTAGACTTCCATTTAGTACAACAATGTTTTGGAGTGATTAATTATCACACCACAATATTAGAATGAAATCTTATTCACAAAAAGGCGGCACAACACAAGATTCTTTTTAGAATAGGAATGATAAAGATGATTTTTTTTTTAATTAAATAAATTCTTTTCCCAAACATAAAATAATTTTTGCTTATGTTCCATCCAGTTATGCAGGTGCTTGTTGTCCAGAGCTAACAGATTCATCGCTTAGTCTGTATTCTACAACTGAAATTTTTGAACCCGATTATGCAACAACACCTTTAATTATACCTGCAGCAACCTGATGGTCCTGTAAGGAAATGAAACTGTGAAAAAGTAACACAGATTCCTATTTAACTGTTTTATGTAAAATGATTGTATATATTTATGTATTTCTGAACATAAGTGAGGTTAGTCTGATAGATATTGTTGTAATTTATACTGTAAGTATATAAATTAATTTTTAAATTGTTTGATTTTATATTTTCCTACCCTTTAAGCTTTTTAACTTACTGTTCCTGATACTCACATTTCTAAATTTAAATTTCTTAATATTATTTTGGAAATTTAAATAATGGCATAAAATGAAATATTACATCAAACATCACACTTAATATAATCAAAAAAAGCAATTATTTTGATGAAAAACAATAAATACTTAGATGTAACTGAACACTATATTCAATTGTTCATTTTTAATTTTAAACTCACACATAATATTTAGCTGCAGAAGCTTAAAAATCCTACAAAACCAATTTATTTTTTTTTGTTTTTTAATTTTCAACATTTTTTTCTAGTAATTGAATAATTAAATAAACCTTTTAATTTCAAAAAGCAGTTTTCACTCTTAGCCAGTTAAGAGACAAGACTTTCCATAACTTTTTTTATAAGCTAAGTTCCATTAAAATTTGTGAGTTACACTTTAATACGTGTGTTGCTTGTAAGTGAAGATAATTTTTTTAATAAGCTTTTTAAAAGTAATCATCAATTCAAATAAAACTGCTATGGGACTAAATGTAGGATGAAACAAAAATATAAATAAAAATATAAAACAGCAATTATATATATTGTACAAAACATTAAAATCAGTAATGTTAGCTTAAATTAGATAAAAACAATTTTTAAGTAAAAAAAACAAACTACTTTTTCATGAAAAACGATGTTATATTTTTGGATCCAGAAGCAGCTTTTGCCATTTTCTTTTCCTTAGCTGATGGCGTAGCTTTCTAAAATTAAAAAAAAAAAAAATAGTAACAATAACATTAAAATAATGAGTGATGAATTAATAGTTAGATAAATAAGTTCTAAATTCCTTTACAAGGAAGAGTTTGATAAACAAAACTAAATACAGAATAACTAACATGCAATAAGCAATTAATCATTGACCATAAATGATTACTATTGGTTTAATTAATCTTATGATGTTATAATAAGATTTCTGAAAGTTAATTGAGCACAAACCATGAAGTTGACCATAAAAGATACATTACCTTCTCTTTTGGTGTTGCTGGTGAAGAACTCATAGGAGAATCATCTTCCTCATCAATTTTCTTTTTCTTGATTCTTAAATGTTCACCGTTCAGAGGAGTTCCATTCAAAGGGTTCTTTCTCTTTTTTTCAACTTCTGCCGAAGGTAATTTTAAATGGCTCTCTAGAGCAGTTGAAAGAGATTCTGGTAAGTAGTCAGACACCAAGCCACATGCATAACGCAAATAACTGTCTATGGAAAAAAATGAATAGCAATGGAATAAAACAAATTTCTAAGAAACTGTTTAAGAATAGTTTTAATATAATTTATTGAATCTGTTGCATGTATAATGATTCAAGAACAATAAAACATGCTATTTAATTAGTTAACATAATTTTCAAAAATTATCTGGACAACTGATTCCCTATTTCGTTTTCAATGTCAACCTTGCTGCTCAATCAAAATATAGTATAATTTTTACTCTGTGTCAAACTCAAACAAGTATGTTTAAAAGATAAGAACAGTAGTAAGTGTTCTAGACTGTTTAAGATAGAGTTGGATATTTCTGTTATTTTTACTAAATGTTAACTGTATATTTCTGGACAAAATCAACACTTTAAGTAAGGACAGTATACAAAGTAATCACCCTTGCAAGGTGTTAATGGTGAAGATTGAGTTCAGTTAATAATGAGATTAACATCTCAAAAAAGAACTACATACATAGCTATACAACCATTTTTTTTAATAGTGTTAGTTTACAACATTGTGTAATAACAATCACCCTTGACACATTCAACTCGATGATCATTAACTGTTTCAATCAGGTTTTTTTTTTTTATGCATTAAGAGAGGTAAAAATTTAGAATTATCTCAAGTTTAATGTTAAGTATTTAAAAGATAAAAGGCATCTTCGAGGCCAGAATCGAATGGGCCACTACCTCTGTTTTGAGGAAGACTCAAATTATCGATAAATTATGATGATTGAAATCCATACTTTTTCAAGAAATCACAACTAAATGTAACATGAGAGAAATACTCACCTTCTGATTCGACCTCCTTATTTACGACAAAGTTAGCTGAAATAACACTGTGAGAAGCTACATGATGACCTTTTTCTTTTAGGATTGAAGCTGCTCTTCTAACTTTCTTTTCAAGCCACTTTAATGCTTTTTCCTCATTGTATATGTAGGCATTTAGGCTATCTTCTCCTGATAAAGTAAAACAAAATAACTTTCATAGAGTAAAAAGTTAACTTACAATCTTGAAAAATTCACTAAAACATATCAAGGGTTAAACAAAAATAAATTGTTGCAAACCTTTTTTGTCAGCAATGTGATGAATATATTTCAAGCCAGAGCATGTTAGGAGCCTCTCAGTTTCAGGATACTCATCATCAGTAATGATATGATCCAAAGGAGAACACCGACCATACTTAAAAATAATAATTATAATAATAAAATAATTTACAATGAAGATACTTAATAAGAATAATTTGTTTAAGATTTCCAATTTATGATTACCTGAGAGAACCTGGAGTTGAATCATTTATTTTAGAAAATGAACCAAACCCAACATTATCAAATTTTTTTGTAGGCAAAATCAATTCTCTGAAGGTAGACCATGTAGTAGTCATAGAAATGGAACAAATCCATCGAGTAGTTTCCTTATTCAAAGGCAATTTATAATATTTTCTTCTTTTTTTCATCTTTTATGGATAATTTATTAGCCTTCTCACTTCAGCCTTTTATTTTTATTGTAAACGACTTTATTTTTATGGTACGTTTTTTTTTGGGTTTTTTTTTTGGGGGGGGGGGGGGGATCCATCTTTAATTAATATATCACTCAAAAAGATTGAGAACAATCATAAGGACAACTTCACATCCAAAACTTTTTATTATATATAATATATATACACACAAAATTATTAATCTTATAAACATTTTACATTATTTTTAACACCTCGGTAATGTTTCGGCCCAAATTCATTGACCATTCTCAAACCACAATCCTCACTCACCCCAGTCTTAATAAAATATTGCTTTATGCATAGATCATAAAGAAGTACTTGTTATAACTTATATAAAAATTTTGCTGTTGTTTGTTTTCTTGTAATATTTAATTTTTTGAGGCTTTTATCCTTACATTTTGAAGTCCAGCAAAACGTTTGTGAATTTTATTATTTCATTTAATAGTTCAAACTGCTCTTACTAGCGGTTTGTAATTATTATTGTTACATAATTTTATAATAAAAAATTGTGGATATAAAGTGGACCATATGATTATTATTTTATGTCTTTCTTAAGATTGACATATATTTAATTTTATTTTTATTGAGTTTACATTATAATAGTTATAGTAATAACCACATGAGAAATGACCATTAAATAACCATTTAAGGATATTGATGAAAAAACATTTAGAAAAAAGAAAAAATGCACAATAAAACAATGATAAAAAAAGAATTAACTGTTTGAAGATAGATAGACAGTCTGAAATGTTGAAAGGAATATTTTACCAATGTAAAATTAATACAAATAAAAGGTTGAAGTAAGAAGGCTAACAAATCTCCCAGGAAAGAAAAAAAAAGCAAATCAAGGAACAAAAGTAGGTGAAATTTATCATTAATTTTTTATTGTGCTATGTATCGAGGTATTAGCCATTACTACAACCTATATGTTGTTTATTAGGGTTTTTGCCATCTGTCCCGATATCTGGTCAGGGTAGGAGCCTTTTGAGGAACCTCTTACTGCGTCCCTGAATATGTGCACATCTGTGTTTAGTTTGCCACATTCGCTTATTAGATCTACTAGATCTTGACATTTAAAAACGACAGTTTTTGACAAGGGATCAGAATCCAATTAAGCAGGTGCAGGACATGTTAAACTTTACCACCCTCTTTCGGGCCTGGGGGGGGGGGGGAGACGCCTACCTAGGGAGCATTCTATCACCTATGACCAATGAGGAATTGGATTCAAAAATAAGGTAACACCCCAAAAGAGAAGTGGGAGAAAAGGGGCAGGACAACTAGACCAGGAAAAGGCAGTGAAGAGGAAGACTTAGACAAGAGAGGACCAGGCTGGACAGAAGTAGGAGAGGAGCAGAAGAAACAAGAACAAAGATGTACTTCGACCAGACAAAGTCGTAAGAAGGGCCACCTGGACATCCCTTACGAACGAGACGACACCTACGAAACTACATCCCACGGCATGAATCATTCAAATCAGCAACTTTTAAGTATAAACTAAACAATAAGCAATCATTTAATAATCATATTTTATGGCAACCATTTATCTTAATCATTTTAATCATAGTAATAAATTGTAAATAAATGCTTAGTCTGTTTATGTAGTTTATATACTATTTTATAACCCAATATACCACCCCTTATTATATTATATAATTAATGGTAACAACATTTTATAAATATAAAGGTATTTAATTGGTAAACTGGTAAACACAAATAGCCTTTGGAAAAGAATCTAATTATAATAACAGTTTTGCAGGACTCAAGAAATTAATTAATTAACTTATTTTTGGATAATTGCCTTCAGGGATCATCCTGGCATCCCGATTAAATCTCAAGACAGTACATAGCAATTGGTAATAAATCCCAGAGCTATGACGTTTCTAAAATAAAAAGATCAGCAAATTAAAATGTTTTCACAAACTATGTTGTCAATTTTTGGCCTACTTAAAAAAGGTCTTCTCAAAACCTATTTTTAGCACTTATTTTCTTTCCAAAATAAAAAAATCTATTGAGGTGACTAAAAATGGTTAGTGATCGAATTATCTTTTTCTAGTGTTACATTTTTTGAAATCTCGATATCTATTTTATTACTTTAATGTTTTAAAGCAGTATCATGATTTTTAAAGTTTGCAGAACTGTTTGAATGAGAGGAGTTTACATGTCCTTTTTTCTGTAGAATGGTTTAGTTTGGATTTTTTTTCTTGTTTTTAGAAGAAAATGTTGAATATTGTGTGTATTTTAGATAAAACATTTTAAAAGGTGTGAAACTGATATGGTTTGATACTGATAAGTGGAAGTACAAAGTAAATTGAGTAAATAGGCAAAAAGGTGAGTGATCAATCATAGGAAAAAATTTCAAGAAGTTAGACAATGTTCTAAAAAGCAAGATTTTTGAGACCGGAACAGCTTGCATCATTTTTGTTAAGTCTGTTCTATGGAGGGCAGAAAAAGTCAGAATGAAATGCTTATTTGGAGAGGTGAATGACTCTGTCTCTTCCAAACTCATACACAAAATTAATCTAAAAATAATTGGCAAACATCGCAAGTATACCCATTTACTATTTGAGTTTTTTTGACCGTACCCGGACCTTATTCCATTCATGATACACACGGTCAATCAGCAATCTTCCAATCGGAAGGAAATATTTGTCAAAAACATAACATTTAGTATCAGATAAGTATTTAATGTTTCTGGTCATAACTCATGCCATCACTAACAGAGAACAGTTGAGAAACTGAAAAATTACTATTTTATTTTGAAATTCCACCTTTTTAAAAGCACGATTTTTAATGTCAAATTGTATTTAAACAGTTTTTTTTTCATACTATAAAATGTTTTTTTTCCAGACACAATGTATCATTTCTTAGCCATCTATACATCATACTGTGAATACAAAAGTACCAATATATCACTTAGAAACCAAAATACAAATTGGTGAAAATATGAACAAGAGTGTTTTTGTAGATTTTCAATTTTATTGTAATTTATGAACAAGTGAAAATACACCAATGTTTGATAATTTCCTACAGTAATAAACACGAGTATTGTGCGTTTCCTTAACTTTTTTTTTTTTTATCTTTATTAAGTTTATTCACAACTGTAAAGTATTTTTACAACCAGCGAATGAGATGTAGAGAGAGAGAGAGAGAGAGAGAGAGAGAGAGAGAAAAAAAAA
>NW_027109758.1:1225997-1250547 GCF_000696795.3 Halyomorpha halys
TAATCAATAATGATGTCAAGAGTACAGTACATCTAAAATTAGTGTGGATCTATCTTGCGCACCCTCTCTCTAGCTCCTCCTCCCCTCCTCACCATAAAAAACCACTCCTACCGAGAACAAAGTCTACAAAATGACGTTTTTATAAGCAAAGGTTGTTCTTGTTTGATTTTATTATAAAAATTTTCCTTTAATTCTTTTTTTTCAATTTTCATTTTACAACATCCAGGACCTCTCCTTTCTCAAGTTCAGTCGACTGAATGTAGAGAAGACAGAAGAGCGGAGGAAGGGCAGGAGAACGTTGGCTACTGCGCAACTTTCCTCTCCTATACCCGCAGCCAACTCATCTTAAATGAACTATATTACCTCAGATTTGCTAATCCTTATCAAATAATTTTTAATTAGTACAAAGATAAACTTTAACAAACAAACCTCTTTAAGATACGGTAAAGCAAAGAAGAGTGGATCTACTGGAGTAGAGAGAAAATATCTTCCATCGGCCTGAACTTCATTACCAATAAAATATGATCTAAAATACATAAGACACATATATCAGTGCCAAAACATTTTAAAGAATTCAAGTTACCTAAACTTTAAATAAATAAACTAATTTTAAAGATAGTATAAAGAAAAATAAGCATAAAGGTTTGTATTTGTTTAGTAATCACTGTAATTTATAGTCAATATTATAATAACAAAACAGGAATCAACTAAAACCATTAAGTATAACAATAACTACTTTGTTCATTGGATAAATAAAGCACAAATAAATTTCATTCTGTTAAATCACAAGTTTGATTTCTATTCCTAAGGCAATATCCCATATTAAATAGTATCATTAAAAATAGTAAGATAAACTATGTTGTATTAATTATCTCTAAATGAATTTCAGGTAAAAATATGATAGTATGCACCCAAAATTTTCATGGCCAAGATGAAAAACGTAATAGGTAATGAATATGATAATTATATGGTTTTTACCTTTTGGGCTCTTGAAAAGTAAGTATTTCATAAACAACTTTATTTTCAGGTGAAATTAGAAACAGGGTTCCTTCTCTTGTCCTAGGGTGCCGAAGGCGAACAATATGAGCAGGCTGATTTGATTCAGTACCACCAAATTCTAAATCATTATCAATGCAGACATTATGAGTATAATCTCATTTAAAAGCTAATCATTTTTTTAAATAATGGTGTAATCATACAAATTGGACAAAAAGTCATTTCAAAGAGTAACCATTCAAAGTTCAAAATAAGAAAAAAAACAAAAATAGTAAAGTAATTCATCTTTAATAATAAGGTGGATACATTAAAATACCTTTAATTATGAATAACAAGGATTTCCCACTAGAGGAACAGCAGGATTTTGAACAATCTTTCTGAACAGTTTTATTTTTGGACATATTTCCAAACTAATAACGACTATATGTTAAATTTTAAAGAAGAATTGACAATTCATTAATTTTTGAGTCCATTAATTTCTTAAGATAAAATGACTAGTATATAGGGCTAAACATTTTCAATATCAACAAGTGGCGCTAAATTCAATTGAATCGATCTTCAAAGGCAAGGAGGTAGAAATTGTATCAGCATTTATTGAGTTGGTGATAAGCCAAGCGGGGCAATTGACAATTTTGCTAATAAAAGTTTTTTTATCTACGTGTCTCTGAACCAAATTTACGCTCCAGTACTGATATAAGTTTGTAATTATCCAGAACTAATAATTATTGATAATTTTGTCTTTGCTTAAATGTAAATATAGTCCATAAAAAAAAATTGTGTTTGCTGAATAGTAAATAAATATATCCATGACACCAGTGGAAATATTGCTAACAATATTATAGTTTATTTATTTTATTATAGTTTATTGGAACATCATAATCAACAATTTTACACTCTAATGTGGGTTGCTCTCAGATTGCTGAGTAGTTTTGTTTTTTTCTGACCTCCTAGAAAATTAAAACAATAAATTAATTATATACATAGAGATACGTGTATATATAAAGGTGAGTTACATCTTGGATTGCCATCATGGCATTATAAGATAAGCTGCCGGGTCCGCTGAAGGCGGTGTCTTCGATGATGGCATGGGTCTGCCGTGAGCGTACTAGGAATAGGGAGGGGCTATTCCGGCTGGCGTTGTGCTGAGTAGTTCAAAAACTTATCTCTTATGTTTGAGATTCGTTATGAAAATAAATTTTATATTTATGAGTTGTTTTTGAAAGGTTACAAATAAAGAAGTATTTTTTAAAAAGATATAATGAAGTAGGAAAGGAAGTATGATATAAGTTTTTTCGCAAACTAGAATTGGTACAATTTTTTAAAAGAATAATGTGAATTGAATTATTTTCTCCCTCAATTTGCATTTTACCTAAGGGAGATGGTAACAATGTATATACGTAGTCGTGTTTTATCATAGGTAGCAGCACATACGAATTTTTTTTGAACATCGTTATTGAATGATTTTCATTATGCTAAGATTTTTGTTGTTTACAATTTGAGTTTTGAGTTTAGTTTGGTTACATTATTGAATAGTGGTGGCAGTAGATAGTTTTTAAGCTATATTATTTACTTCATAGGCTTAACCTTTACTCATCTGTAGTTGACTGAAAACAGAAATAGGATGACAGCACCTATGGAACGTATTCAAGTTTTAGATACAATTGAAAAAGATATTGTGACTTGCTTACATAGTGCAGGTACTGGTAATTATTTTTAAATTCTTTTCTACTTTTAGAAATATATACTATTTCTTGTTAATTAAGAAATTAATTTATTTATTAATTATTTAATAATTAATTTATTAAAATTATATCTGAATTTTGACATATCATCTATTTTAGTTTTTTACTTTAATTAATTTTTATTCTGATTTTTATTTAAAGGGACTGCACTTATGGAGCTAAGTAAGGAAAAATCAAGCCTAAAACAAGCTGAAAGCCAGACACATTTGTTTTTAAAAACTCTTGGACAAGTTGAATCTAAGTTAACTGAACAAATCAACTACTTAACCCAAGTATCAACAGGTAAATAGTTATTTCCATTGATTATTGTGCTCTAAAGTTCTCAAGTCTTATTGTCATGACCCTTTCAAAACTCCTAGTTGACTTCAGTACTAATATATTATTGAAGATATTCAATTTTTGAGTCATGCACTCCACATATGATAGACTATTGACAAAATAATAAACTGAATGTTAATGTGCAGATGTAATGAGATAAATACTTGTAATTATAATCAAATATAGTGAATGAAAATAAAATGTAAAATAAATTATTCATTCAGTCTCATTAATGTTCTATAATGAACTTTACATAGTTTGTTTTCCAAATGTTTTGCTCGAGTCCATGAGGAATGTTAATTTTATTAAGAAAATAACCAAAATTGCTTAATTTGTCCAACTTGGAATCACATTCTCTAAATGTATTTATTAACTCTTAATCTTTCTTGGTCCAAAATGGCCAATTGGTTTTTTGTTTTTATTGAATTATGTTCTTTACATTGGAAGAGGTGAATAAAAATCCTCATCATGTTGGCTATTAATTAGAGTTTTTCCAATGTTAGCTACTAGAACAGAAATCCAGAGCAAACTGTAATCTATTATACTTTATGTAGTAGCTTTCAGTTCCATTGTCTTTCCATTGCTGTGTTATCTCTTCCACTAGCCTGCTATTTTGCCAATTTTTTATGCTTGAAAAAGATATTTTGGACAAATTTTATTTATTGTTTTTCAATTTTTTAAAATTTATTATTTCAATTTTTTATTTATTTTTATTATTTTCTATTGAAACTTTAGTGCCTAAAAATGCATTCTCGTATGGCAAAACATCAACATGATACGTCAAGGACCCATTAATACTATCCTCTTTAGTTTTTCTCTTGAGGCTAGAGGGCAGAAAGCTACTGCTGAGATTTCTATACGTCTGATAATATTATTATTACCAAGAACAGCTCCTTCCTTCTCTTTAGGGAGGAGTAGATTGAGCCCAAAGTCATCCATTTTTTGGACATGAACAATTATGTTGTATTGTAATAGAGATTGTTCTTCCTGGCTACATGCTACTAAAACCTGTGCTCCATCAATACATGTAGCTCTCTTTCCCTAAGTATATTGTATTAATGGCAAATGGTTTTTGTTATATCTCCAAATTAGCCTCAGATGATCCAATAGACTGAAACAAGTTGTATAAATAAAAAAAATCTTATAAGAAGGGTATATCTGCTACGTGATTCCCCTGATTCAAGGCTCCTTTTTGATCTATCTGTTAGAAAAATTGAGATTTTTTTTAATTTGTCGTATATTTCTCATTAATGAACTGTTGATATTCTATTTAATAACAATTAGGTTTAATAGAACAGATGTTTTGGTACTGATACCACCAATTTTCGCGTAAACATATCCTTTTACTGAGCTTGTGAAAACTTTTAACTATAAAAATAATAGAAATTTAATGATGTTTATTATACTTCAAACTAATCTATTTCTTATAGACTTAGCATGTAGCATTATAGTCTTCCTTACACCTGATCAACATCATTCATGTTATTATATGAGTAATATTGTCTTTTTTTACTAGTTCAGTTTTGGGGTTATTTCATGTTTTGTTTTTTTTAATTGATGAATTCACTTTGCATCCATAACCACTTACTGCAGACTAATGGTATTTGTATGTGGTAGTAGCCTTAAGTCTCTCATCAAGCACTCTGGTTGTTCGATATCGGTAGCTTTGGTGGTTTTAATTGGTTGGCCTAGGGTATTTTTATATTTTAACTGGTTAATATAACTTCACACCCATCAAAGAAGGTTAACTGCACCAAATTTATTTGGTTAACTTTAGAAAAAGTTAGAAGGAGATATATCAAGAAATTATAGTAAAATCTATTTATTATTGGGTTATTTAAAAAAAAGTTTACTATCTTGATTTAATTTATTGTACTTCACAGGATTAATAACTTTATTAATCAGGGTTATTATTATCTGTAGTATCATAGAATTGAATTTTGTTGGTGCACCTATTGTTTCCAGCTATCTGCTCACCGTGTTTTCTACTGAACAGGGGTAGAATAAATAAATAGAAACATTCTTTGGGATCAGCCCTTCTCCATTTATATAGTGATACCACAGGGAATAAGAACTAAAAACTGTTAGTTTTCTTTGAATAGCTTAAAACATGTTTGTATAAAACCATTAATAATTGTCTGTCAAATTAGATTTTTTTTTTTATGAATGATCCTTTCTCCGCATACATTTTGGATGTTATTCAGTCAATATTAATTTATCTGCATTTAGTCATGTACTTATCATGTGTATCAAATAGCCATGTTTAAATTCAACATGAGTGGAATCGTAGCACACAGCTAATTTTGAACAAGGTTATTTAATTATAATTTTAATTATATAATTAAATTATAACAAGGAACAGTAAATTGAACTAGGTTACTATAAAATAAATTCTTTCTGAAATTTTGAGCTTGATTTTAATTAAGTTTAAGTTAAGCTTTTAACTATCTCATTTCTTGCCTTCGTCTTCTATATTGAAAATCTCCAATCTTCTGTTTTATTTAGGTCAACCTCATGAGGGTAGTATTTATGCTTCTCAAAAAGTATTACAAATGGCATGGCATAGATTAGAGCATGTACGTAGTAGGTTAAATGAACTGGAGAAAAATAAACACCGTATTCAAACTCGTACTGCCCAAAGGCAACAGATGCCAGGACATCAAGATTTGAACAACCAACAAGTTAGCTAAGTCAACTATTATTATGTTGTTAAATTTGTTTTAGATGATATTTAAATTGTATAGAGACAATATTTGATTGTAATTTTTATATTGGATAAAATGTTGTAAATAAAGTTTGTAAGATTATATGAAGCCACTTTTTACTTGTTTGTAATCATTTATGCAAAATGTCAATAAATATTGTAAATTATATATTTGTCTTATCTACCCTTTGTTATAAGCTGTGTTTTATAGTTTTTATTATGAATTAAATTATATTATTTTTTGGGGCAGCTGTGGGGAGGTGAACAAATTTACAATACAAAATTATTTTGAAGCATACTGTATTTGTTTTATAGTCCAGAAGGTGGCAAAATCTTTTATTTGTACCTGTAATTTCAGGTAAAAAAAAATGACTTAAAATCTCATGATACAGCCAGAAATGTTTTTTCCTGGCAATAAAAACATAATTTATATTTTTAGGTATTTTATTTATGTAGTGCTTACTTATTTGACTCGTTAAAAACATATCAAATGGTAGAGATCTCATTAACCTCTTCAGCCATGATCAACATAGTTACAATGTAGGTTTCAGAGTCTAGTCAAATTTTATTGTTACCAAAAGCGATTAGATTTTTATGTACTCTTCATCAAAATCACATTGCCATTTGAATACAAACTAAGTTGAAAATAAATCTAAATGAGTAGATTTATTGCAACATCATGAAATACTCAGACCAAGTTAAATCTTCATTTGGGAATTACATTTACAGAATATTCTGTCTTGCATTAATCCATTCTGTCAGAAGTGCTACCATAAATTTTTAATTAGTAGAAGATTAGGTTTACTGGGAAATAGGCCATTTATAACCTAGGGAGTTAAGACATCACAGTGAGAATAGGTTGGTTACCTGTACTAAGAAATATAAAGATAAATTAAATATATTTTTTATATTATTACAAATGATTAACAATAATCTGATAAAAATAAATTTTTATATTGTTATTTATTATTTTTATGTATTTTTAAATATTAATATTTTAACAGTAACAATAGTTTTATTGCTTAATATTAAGTTTAATAAAACTTAAATCTATTTTTACAATTATACTGTACAGAATTTTCTACAAAATAGGACTGGATGTAGCTCTCACACAGACCTCTTTAAACAACTTGTTTACATAAATCTCATATATTGCCAACACTCATTCATGTATAAATTACAAAAGGAAAATGGAGATTAAACCAAATTGAATTCTACTATCTTCCATAGCTAAGAGTATATCCAAGACTGAGCATAAGACTATCTTTTAAAGCTGGTTCAAGTCTTGCCTCCATGTATCTGTAACAAAAGTGATTTTGTATTATTAAAAATAATTGATTCAGGGTTTAACCATTTAAACTAATAAATCATTTTTTAGATTCACAATATCATAAAAATTACCTTGTTATTAGAGATCTGACACCCTTCATAAAAACATCCTCCATCTCCTCCGTCACTTCTTCTTTTTCTTCTTCTTCACCCCTACCTTTTTCAGACCTTTAAAATATAACATAACCCTTTGATATTATCAATCTTTATTATTTTGAACTTATAATTAATAATTAGTTATCAAATCAAGTTAATACATTAAAAATAGCATTAATTTGTTTTATGTCAATCCAAAATTTTTGAATCAGAATAGTTTAAAAATATTAAACGTGTCTGTGATTACATTTAAAAAAAATATTCTTGGTTCACATTATTATTCTTTAGTTTAACTGCCTTTTCTATACATCTGGTGGTTATATTGATTTATACTTGGATATTGATTCTTGGTTACTACTTTGTTTATGGAGTAAAACCAGTTTCTATCCTCACTGAAGATTATGATGATGGGTATTGACCTACCTTTTGCACCCATAGGCATGGACACTGATAAATTGCGGCTCGACAAAGGTGGCTGCTGTACTGAGCCTCGCCAGACCCAACCTCGCAGGTCCAGGCCTGTGTGGTAGGACGGTCACTCCAAGACCTGGCCTTCTCATTCTCAGGGTCATGTTGCATTTGCCTTCGTGTCCATCTCCAACTAGCTCCACTTTACCAGAAACTATCATCTCTTTGAACCCCAATCTGTTTAACAGTTAAACAAACTTTTAAGGGTTGTTATTTGAATTTTATAACTTTCCAGAAAACACACGTAATATTTCAAACAGATGAACAGATTGCATAATGTTATTGTTCATTATTCAAAAACCAATTTATTATTGTTAATCATGGCTCACTGTTCATATATCACCACTGCAACTTAAAATTATATTCACTCTCTATTAGATCTAATATCAATAGAAATCTTGAAATTGGTCATAATTTTTAGTCATTAGTAGACCAAACCAAAAATGTTGTCTACTCTTACACAAGAACAAGAGGTTTATTATACATCTGAGGAGTGTTTCAAGTATGAAATATAAATCCTTTTGAAAATTACTAACTGAATAAATAGTGGATTTTCTAACCTATTGTAGCCAACATTGGGAAGGTACAGATATACTTCTTGCTTTTGCTATGGAAATACCTCTCATATATCACACCCTAGACACTCCTGCGTTCACTCCAAACTTGACACCTGTGAGTGATATACCAACATGCTTGACCACCACCTCAAACAGATGAACCAAGAACTAGGTAAGGAACTAAAAGTATCACTCACAAATGATATTTATGTTACTGGATCTGGAAGTTCTGCCCAAGTTGTAATAGGTTATTTGATTAGTCTCTAGATTATCATTAGTAAAGTTTAACTATATTTCTCAGACACAATTTCATACACAAATCAAAACAGATTAATAATGAGAAGACTGTTGACTGTGGATGATATATATGAGGAGAAAATGGTTGGAGATGTGGTAAGTGTAAAACACAAATAAGTAATAGGCACTAATAAATAAGTTTTAACTTATTTCTGTTCTTCATTGTCCACACTCCCAACCATCTTCTCCTAATTTATAGTATAATTTATATGTTTTAGAAATTCGCAACATTGATAAATATGAATAAATCAAATTGCGATCAGTAAAACACATTTCATACGTTACTGGAATACTTAAATTAATTTATTTAACACTTATTCTATTATTTGGTGTTGATGGAACATTTTATTAACATAGGTGTAATATTTTCATTACTTTTAACCTTATATTTAAAATAATAAATACACTAAATTAAATGTATTTATAAAGCAGTAAATATTTAACCAGTTTTTTTTTTAATTACTTTTATAGATTGCCTATGAATAAATTTATTAATGTTACTGAATTACTTTCATGTAATTATTTACTGTCATTCAAAATGATTTAAGAGAAAAATGAAAAGTTAACTACTGATGATTAAAATGTAATAATTTTTATTTTTCTTTCGCTACAAAGTAAGGAAAGTATTGTAAGGTCTGGTAACTATTATTTATGCTGACACAGGTAAGGGAGCCATTTAGCCAAATCTGGTTGGGAACCACTTATTTTGTGCCAACCTGTATGCAACAAATAATGACCCAGCTATCATCTTTCCCAATAATTTCAAAAATCCAAAACTTTTAGGGATTTTTGAACTTATTTCAAAAAGCAAAAAATTTGGTAGAAAATTATTAAATGGGGGTAGTTTTTTCCGAAAATGTTAAGGAAAGGCGCCCCTTTACACTTTGTGAAAAATATACAATTTTAATTTTCCGAATAATTTCTATTTTATCCTCTATTTTCTGCAAATAAAAAAATTCATAATGAAATAAGTAGTTATTAACTATTTTGAAACTAATTACTCTTAAATGAAAATATGAAAGAATTCCACTTAAAACTGTAGGACCCCTTTCTTCATTAACTTTAGCTTTAAAACGTTGAGAAGTCAAATCAAATACAAGTCCTTTTAAAGATTATTTTTTTCATTTCTTCTTTTAACGCCTCTTTGAATACAATTTCTGAATTCGATCCTGTAGCAAAAGGAAGGACCGATTCTGTTGCACTTTTTTTTGTACGGTAAATAGAAAAGGATTGACACCGTGCGCTCAAAAACTATTCACCATTGCACATTCACTAAAAAAAAAATATAAATAAAAAAAGAGAGGGAAGTTATAAATTTTATTTGCGCTGAACTTAACAATAATATATTTTGTGTAAAAAGGTAATCAAATTCACAAAAAATATAACCTTTTGAATTCAAGAATATCATTTTATTGTCGCAATAATTCTATTGCAAAAAATAGCCGGCTACTTCGTTAATTCCAAAATAATTGTAGTTGTTACCTATTAAATCCACAAATATAAATATTATTTCTTTGAAATAAAATGATCTGATTGTTAGTTATTTTGTAGTTTATAATTTATAGGTTTTACCCATGCATGAAAAATAAAATTTTCAACGATAGTTGGTATTGTAGTCAAGGTCTCTTCTTAGCAAATTGTTCGTCTTTAATGCTCATTATCTATAACAATCCATGGGCGTAGGCCAAGGGAAGCCGTGGCTCCCCCCTAGATTTTTGGGATCCGAGAAAAAAAGGAAGAAAATCGTGAACTTATTTGATAAATGATTTCCTTCTGCAAACATGCTATAATTAAGAAGGTAATGACAGGGGAAGATGGTGGGGTCTAAAAATTTATCTGAGATAAGTACAAAACTACCTTATATTTTCATTGTGCGAGCCATTGGCAAACCATCTTATTGACCAGTTAAACAGTCATTTCATTTTCTATAATTTATTGTGATTATAGGTAATAAAAAATTAAAGAGTAATGATTGAATAGAAATAAAATGGCGGGGGTATTTCTTGGAATGCAGAATTAGATATCTTTCTTTTACCTAACATTTTAGAATAGAATATATACGATATATAATATATATACGTATGTGTGTGTATAATAGGCTGACGCCTGCTCCCCTCTTGGCAACATCCTGCCTACGCCCATGCTATAATGATCAGGGAAAATTCTCTTCAAGCTACAACTTTAGTTTAGTAACAACTATATCTTCTGAAAACTATATATTAGCTAGTATTACTAATTTCCGTTTCAATTTGATTAAGTGAGGAATGCATTATCATTTTGAAACAAAAAATTCTTGCATTATTATGAAAATAAATTTCATTGTTTAAAGAACTATTTTTACATAACAAGTTGAATAGATATTAATCAATTCGTTAGAAATCCATATTACGATAAATGTTAACTTTTTTTTAATAGGTTCATTGCCCATGAGCACACTTCAGAACTGCTAATTTAGTAACGTATAGTGTCCCGTCCTTTCTACAGAATACTGTAATAGGGGTATTCATGATGTTGTGTTAAATGTTAAATGTTTTACCATGTTAAATGTTATAAGTATAAGAATGTGAACAGCCCTATTTAAAGTCATGTTAAACGTTAAATGCATAAAGAGCCCCTGGCGGATTTTCTCAGCAACTTGTATAAGCCTTATGTTTATAATCTTCCTTCCAGACCCTCATGTTATTGTTTACTTCAGTTTTGATTTAAGTAATTAATTACAACATGCCTAGAGTGAGTGAAAAGTGGAATTTGTGTGAAAGTTTAGCTTATGAAATGAAAAAATAACTTTATTCTGGGACATATGTCCCCTAAGAATAATTACATGGCTCATATAGTGAGATTTTTTTCTGGCGAGCGTTTACAAATTTTCAGATAGTAGAATGAAATTACATTGTTTTTTTTACTGTTTTTTTTCTCAAATGTATGATTAAAATTATCCATTCTGGTTTAATAACAGGGATATGAATACCACAAACACACGAAAGAACTGAGCTGTCACAACAAAAAAAGTGGCGGCGATCTCAACTGGTCTATTGTGTGACGTCATTCTCCATTTAACAGACCAAGTAACAGACTCTCAGCCATGTTAAATGTTATTTCGTTTTACCACGGTAAAAGAAGGCAATTTTTTTCGATTTAACATGAGTTTTTCCATTTAACACGCTTTAACATGTTAAACCAAAGATCATGAATACCCCTAATAGAACACGTAAAGCCAGAATAAGTACACAATTTTGGCAACTAATAATGAATGCGTGTATAATTTTCATTTAAGTGCTTACTTGGCTTGTAGGGCCAATGTTCCCCTATCGAACCTGCACTTCTCCACCCTTGGGAGCCTGTCGGCTGCTTTGACGCGCATATCTGTGACGTACATGTCCAAAGGGGCAGATCGCAGCGGAGAATGGAGGGCGAACCCGGCCAGTTCTAGGGCGCCACTTCCAGTAGACCTAGACTCCAGAGCGGCCTCCAGCCTCGGCGAGCAGTCCCCGTCCTCTGAAACCAAAATCGACGTCATCTTTTATACTGTATATTCTAAACGTAGAATATTAAACGGGGGAAAATCAACACAGATGGAAATATTAAGAGGTAAAAAAATCGGGGTCCTCCCAAAAAACAATAGTTTGAAGTGAACTTTGAACAAAAGTTAAACCGTGTAATTTAGAGATCATAAATTTTTAAATTGTTCGAATCTTTTATGAAGTTTCTTTTTGAAACTTTTTCGGTCACTTCCAGAAGACTTAAGTCAATATATTTGACGGAATGAGGTTCCTCGCCTCCGAACGGTAGGCCTACGTAGCCGCTCACTCCGCCTTTGATAACTAAAACAAAATAGATAATCTAAATATGAATTTATTAATCCACATTGTCTTAATTCTTCGTTTTGGGTTCAAAGATTTGTAAAAATGAAGTAAGGATAATGTCAACAATTTATGACGATATATTTTACTGACGAGTTTTTTTATTATTTCGGAAGTAGATACTCTTGAGAAGTAGATACAAGAAAGACTACCTCTTTACGGAAAGGTACTCTTTAGTTACTTATACCAAATCATTAAGCTTTGGGAAACGGTATATTCTTAAAAAAATGTCTAAAATGCCAAGGCATCTTGGCATTGTTTTAAACAGAGTGAAGGCCGATGCACAATATGTCCTAGGATGGCCGCAGTGCGCTCATGCAGGTCCAAAAAAATATATAAAATAGAGCATGTTTTTATTTCTATATGTGAATTTCATATAACTTTAATATGTATTTCTAAAACCATATTCATTGTCTTAATTATATCCGTTTTTATTTCAATGTACATATGAATACATTTGTTAATACTTATTTGTTACTTTTTAACCTGATCTTTAGAGACACATAATATTTCTGATTTTCAGAGTAGGCTTGGGACAACATGTATGTAGACATACTCTCTTCAAGATATTAAGAAGAGGAAATAATCGCTCATTTGTTTTGAGACTGTTAACTAGACTCGTATCTTCTCAACTGTAAGTAGATTTTTGCACCTTTAACATCTTTAATTTTTTAACCAGGGATTTCTTGTCATTAACAAAGGTCCTTTATTTATTCTTAACAAGGATAATGATTCTTCTGATTGAAGACGTAGAGAAGGCACGTCCGAACATTGTTGAAACGCTTAGTAGACTAGCAATAATGGGCCAGCGTACCTGAGGGATTAACCCTCTCCCTGCCCCTTATGTGAAAGAAGGGTATAAAAAAAAAAATGAAAACAATACTAAAATAAAAATATTCATATAACTTGTTTTGTTTTTTTAGATATTTATTCACGGTTGACTGTTTTAATAAATTTATAAAATTTAATAAATCCAAACATTGTCGTTCTATTTAATCTCGCAATAATACGAATTTCAGAGTACGGATCCAAAGTTTAACTATGGGCCTCAGCACTAAAATATACGCCTCGGCTGAAGGTCAATTTAAACGCTCTTGTTATTTAGAATTCTTTATTAAACATAGGTTCAAGAAATGTTTCAAATGGCCCAATATACCGATCTCTGTTCGGTCTCTGTACGGCGGAGATGAAAAGACTTTGCATTTTAACCCTTAAAGGGGCCCAACTCCTTGGAAGGTATTGAGAAAGAATTATTTTCTAACCAGCAATGGGCTTTAGTTTTATTCAATGGGGGGTCTCTTTTCGACCTGTTTCTCTCTGTATCGTCTGAGAGGTCTAAGCTTTTCTAATATGTAGCAGTTACTCCAGCATTCTCTATACGTTGTCTTCTCCACAGGCTACGTCTTAATTCGAATGAATCATTATCCTTGACCAGAGCAGATAGAGGACCTTTTTTAAAGACAAGAAATGATTAAAAAATTAAGGATGTTAAAATGTACACAAACCTACTTACATTTGAGAATAGGCGAGTTGGGTAAGCAGTGACAAAGGAGCTGATCATTTGTTTTTAATTGCTTTAATATAAAAACACTGTTACTACCAAAGAAAAGCTGAATCCTAATTTGAAAATGGTTAATTTTAAAAATGAAAATGGTTTCATGGTTAACTTTGCGCCCTTGTGTGAGGCCCATCTGGCTACCACCGAGCTACGGCCCTGTAGGTTAGTGAGGAAAACAGAATAAATAAAAGGAGTATCGAGAGAGGTACGTTGAAAAAATAAATACATAACTCATTTAAATTTTATAAAAAATATGTAGTTTTTGTAAATTATAGTAAAAACAGTTAAAACAAATATTATGTAAAATGGTTTGTGTATGAATATTTGAAATAGAAGAAAATATTAACAAGGAATCAAATATCGATAACATCACTACCAGAGCGTAAGCTAGAAGCTGAAGAAGGCCGAGACTCGCTGGTGTCTTCGTCCCGCAAGATGTGATGGCCATATTGTGCTTTGGCGAGGTACATCTGTTGGTAATGGGGTTGCGGCATTAGCTGTCGGTCAACCACGTACTTATCTTCTACCTCTGCCACGATATTGAATAACTGCCGCTTCACCAACAACTTATCTGCAGCAGAAAACTTTTTGATGGTCATCTTCATTGCATCAAAAAAGAGATCATACTCGTCGGTTCCATCTTCTTTTCTCCTTTTACTTGATGGACTCTTTAAAACAGTACTGCTCCCAGTCTCTGTTGGGAATTTCCTTCTACCCGCCTGGTACTGGGGCATTTCCTTGACCTCAGGTTCTTGTTTCACAGATCCCAGCTCCGTATGCTTTTTTGTTTCCTGTTTGATCTGAGATATTGGCTCGTTCGATTCTTGCGAAACCTCAGCTTCTTCTTCTTTTTCGTCCGAGCCGTCCACAGAAGAAACTCTCATTCTTTCCTTCATGTAAGGAAGGAGAAATTGCAAGTTCTCGCCATATCTCCATTTTGTAGCCACTATACTTGGATCACGAGTTTTTGATTTTTGGTTTCGCACATGTTTTCTAAACTGAGAACGGAGGGATTCCCAACGTTGTTTACATTTACCAGCATCTGAAACAACCGAACATTAATTAATAATGACAGCCCATCAATTTAATCTTGATAAGCTTATTGGTGATCTATTATTAAATCATTTTTGTACTTATGTCCAAAAAACATTATTTTATTATGCTAAATATGAATGCCAAACCCTGTTACTTTTTTTAAAAAAATTTTTTGTTAATCTATGATACGTTTGCTAATTATTTATGCAATAAGGGGGCTTGTTATTCGTATTATGTAGGTCATATATTAACTTTAATTAGCCAATTCTTGAACCTGGGGAAAATAGTGACTTTAACCACCCTATTTTTAATTTATGGTAACTTGAAATAATGTTAAAGAAATAGTAAACCAGTAGTTCCAGTTCACAGATACACGACTGGATAATTATTTATATCAGGAAAATCCGTATACAAATTTCTTAAATTTGATTGTAAACTTTAGAAACGGATAGTCACAATGGTTGACCAGTATTTAAAAACATAACCGATAAAGCATAAATCAATTGAATGATTATTTGTATTTTTTATTACATTTATTTACTGCTGGTATATTTATGTAGAAGTACACACAAATGTATATGTATCTATATATATATGACGTTTCTTGTAAAAATATTTTCAAATATAATCCGTGGCAAATTAATAATATGTCAAAATTTTAGCATTCATTAATGAAGAAACTTTCTTATCTAAATTACGGATATAGAGACAGTATCATGGAAATACAGATGAAATTGTCAATAAAATGCAATTATTGTATTTTCATCTCTGACATAAGCAGATACTTAGAAATGTTGTTTTAAAAAGTAATGGTGTAAAAAAAAGAAATTAAAATTACCTTGATGAAGTTTTCGACCGATTTCTTTCCACAGTTTCGTCTTGTGAGTTGTGTCGCAGTACTTGGGGTGTGTCAAATCGTACAGTTCACTTTTTTCGCGGACTAACTCCATCAACAACTCATCGTCCATGATGACCAGAGCGAGACCGCCGCGTGGCTAGACCCTCACTGGGTGGTTTCGATCAAAATCCACTTGAGCGCCAGAGTCTGACTCGCGGGCCCAATGATCGAGACTCGACCGTACCGTGACTTGGCCGGGCCTCCTTATCGATTATGTATAATCGATGTAGAACGGAACGTGACTGCTTGAGTTGATCGAGTTGTATGTTCACACGATGAAAAAGTTAACATGTCATCCACTTATTTACACTACAACCAACTGCTGAAGACTTGCCAGTTACAAGGCACTTTAATCATGTATACATTAGAATAGTATTAACGAATTGACAGCCAACTACGAATTATCTCGTAGATATTGACTTCTAATATTTGGGGGTCCAAGACAAAAAAGCGAACGAAGTCATTTCATAGTCAGCAGTCATCGAGTCACCTATGCTGGTGATTACTCATGACGTCTTTTCAGAGAAAATATTTTACTCAGCATTAGTATTTTATTTAATTAAGTTAAAGAGAGCTAGAGCTGCCGTATCTATAGGGCAGCTAGAGAACTACTGGGAATCCTGGAATAATTGAGAACCAAGTCCAAAGGAACGAAAATTTGGGAACTTAGCACCCAGCGTATTTTTTTAAATAGTAAAATTACAGAAATGAGTAGATCTAATTCCCTTGACCAAACTAATAGTACAAGTGCCGGGAAGAGAAAAAGTCAGTTATTTCATCCCGATTTTTTATTACTTTAATGAAAACTTTGTATAATTACTAGTCAAGATTAATGAGTCTGCCAAGTGTAGGTAGGGGAATAAAAAATGGCGGCTGTTTCAAAACGTTAAAAATAATTAATTTTTCATTCGGAGCTCTATACCTTAAAAACTGTCAACAACATTAGAAAACCTAAGGGAACATCATTTGAAGTAGAGTAAATTTGCTAAAATATTAACCCTAATAGAGCTATTTATGTTCGATAGTTCTCTAGATATAGGTTTTCAAAAAGCAACATTTCTTTAAAATCTTCTGAAAGATTAGAGTTAGTTTATTTTGAGAAATCTATATCTCAGGTATAGATTCCATTAGTTTCCAATCAAATTTAAGTAGTTTAATGTACTACAAAGCAGTTTATATTCGTAGTAATAATACATAAGATGTATAGGTGTCCGTCAGCACTCACATTAAAGCTGGTTAAATGTATTATAAAATATAAGAAGATGGTCAGGGTTGCGGTAAAAAAACAAAACAAATAGTTTAAAACTATTTTAATGTCCGACGTTTCGCCCCACTTTGCAGGGTTTCATCAGGGCTAAAAAGATACAAAAAAAGAAAACTGAAAATATTACAACAATAAGGTAATTTAAACTAGGATAAATATTATGTTATAATAAAGTGATAAGAAATTACATATAAATAAAAGGAAGGAAGACATAAAATAGTATCAGTATAAAATAAACTTGAATAAACATTTATTATTTTATACTGATACTATTTTATGTCTTCCTTCCTTTTATTTATATGTAATTTCTTTTCACTTTATTTTTACATAATATTTATCCTAGCTTAAATTACCTTATCGTATCTTATTGTTGTAATATTCTCAGTTTTCTTTTTTTTTTTGTATGTTTTTAGCCCTGATGAAGCCCTGCAAAGTGGGGTGAAGCGTCGGACATTAAAATAGTTTTAAACTATTTGTTCTTTTTTTTGGCCGTAACCCTGACCATCTTCTTATATTTAAATCTTTACGGTCAGCAATATATACATATATTTACTATAAAATAGTTATATCTTTGTAGGAGTAGTTGTTTTTATGATATTCAAAAAAATAAATTTACAAAATGTTAATTTCAAGTTGTTTGTATAAAATGTTTGATTTTTTAATAAATATATCTCAAGACCCAAAAAGCGCACATACGTCTGCCAGCACTCTAAATAAAGGAAATTTAACTTAGTATAAAGTTGTTTATGAAATTAGCTTTAATTTGAGTGCTAATGAGACATCTGTGCGTAGAATGGTTTTCGAGATATAGATTTTTCAATATAAATTAAGTAACTATTGATCATTCAGTACATTCTGTACAACATTTTTATGAAATGCTGCTTTTTAAACAGCTATATCTCGAAAACTATTGAACGTAAATAGCTTTATTCGGGCTCATATTCTAGCAAATTTACTCTATTTTAAATGATATTCTCTTGTTATTGGTAGTTTAAAGATATAGAGCTACCAATGAAAAATTATTTATTTATAAGGTTTTGAAACAGCCGCCATTTTTTATTCCCCCTACCTATCCTAGGCAGACTCATTTTTGACTTGTAATTATACATAGTTTTCATCGAAGTAATAAAAAATTGGGTTGAAATAACTGCCTTTTTTCTCCTCTAGGGCTCATGTACTATAAGTGAGTGGGAAAAAGAGAAAAACAAAAGAAATCCAATTATTTATTGATCTTCACTGATAAAAAAAAATATTTTTGTTAATTGAATGGAGTAAAGCTGTAAAGCATCTCAAATAGAAACAAAGATTCCTGACGTGCTGTTCTTGAACAGCGATACAGTATTCAACATTTAATCCAAAGTGGGCATTTGTTTTATTGTAATAAAAACAATTGCCAATAAAATGAATTCTGTAAGATATGGTTCAACTTCCTAGTCTGGTATTACCGTGAGGTACTTCCCGAATTCAGTCAGCGCCAGCTGAAGGCCGAAGGCGACCGCTTCATGGCGCATTTCAGCGTTGATCCTTTCTGTATTTTTTTTTTTACTAAGCAAAAAGTCTTATTAAGATGTCCTTCCTCTATCAACTTTTTATGAGGATCCTTGAGCAGAACTAGCTAATACAATGAAGTCGATCCCTCATACAAAAACTTCCTATTCGTTAAATTTAAAACGGAAAGTAATTGTTTTAGACTTAAAATATTGAAAACCATGTAAATTAGTTGGATATTCTTCAATTTATGCACATACTTGTTTATTATGTTAATTCACCAGCTATGAATTAAATGATAAATTAAAAATATACAGCACTCATCAATAAACAATTTATAATATTTCACATATCTAATAAATGTCATCTTTAAGATAACAAACCAATTAACTTTGAATTACCTGACAAGTCAACGCCTTGGTAATTGGTGATGGCGGCCGCTCCAGCTGTTAGGAACACCACTGACAGGATGCCGAATCCCATACCGCCAAAATTTGCTCTATCAACAAAAGTGAAAATTATGACACAATTCTAAATTTTTACATAATTTTAACATTGGGATGAAAACCATATATTTACAGAATTGCCTCAGCTTTAAAATGGTATCTGACCCCATCAAGGCTGATTACATTGTTTTTAACCATTATCTTAAAGTTCTGGATTAGACACCTCTAACAGCATTTTTATGGGCTATCCGTTGCCTTACTGAAAACTAAAGATTCATAACAATATATGATTGTCAATTTTTCTGGACGGTTACCAAATACATTTCTAAATCCTCGAATTCGGAAACATTGAACACTTATTTTTAGTATATATGTATACATTTGAATAATTTATTTTGAAATCTTGTTTTAAGATAAAAAAATATTATTATGTTTATTAAAAAAAATTTAATTAAGTTTTAACTTATTTTTTGTGTAGAAGTATTTATTTTCTGCTTATAAGCATTTCTCTTCTGTTTACAATAATTCATTTTGAAATCTTGTTTTTAAGAAAAAAATATCATCATGCTTATTAATAAATAATTTATTGAGTGGTAACTTATTTTCTGTGTATAATATAAGTATTTATTTTCTGAAGCATTTCTCTTCGCTTACAAGTAATTTTTTTCTGTTTATTATATTTTTTCTTTTTGCTTTGCCTATTGTAAAAACAAAATAGCCCAAAGAATTAAAATTCTATTAACTTTATAACCTGTACAGTGAAATTTAATGTCAAAACCAGAGCTGGGGTAAAATTAATAAAACTATGACTATATATCATGGATAAAATTTATAAAAAGAATCATTTATAGCTAATATTTCCCTGTCAAGACAAGAACAATAGTCATACATATTGCAATGTTTTAAATTTAAAAATCGTAGAATGAAGCTTTTATTTTTAAATTTAACTATTAACATTTAAGTGGAAAAGCCTAAAGGAAAATAAAGTTGAAAGCTCAAAAATAAATAAAAAGCGTTTCCTTTTAATTAAAAATAATTAACACTTAGATTTTACTCAAATGGATTTGTGACATACATATATTTATGTATTCTCCAATCACCCCAGTTATTAACCGATTTCTGCATTCATTCAACGCAAAAACATTTATTAGCCGATTAAATAGAAAACACGAATAGTACAAGAGCCCAAGAGGAGAAAAAAGGCAGTTATTTCACCCTAAGTTTTGATTACTTAATTGAAAACTATGTATAATTACTAGTCAAAATTGATGAGTGCCTAGAATAGGTAGGGGGAATAAAAAATGGCGGCTGTTTCAAAACGTTAAAAATAATTAATTTTTTATTTGGAGTTCTATATATTTATAACTACCAACAAAAATAGAAAATCTAAGAGAGCCTCATTTAAAGTAGAGTAAATTTGCTAAAATGTAAGCCCTAATAGAGCTATTTACGTCCAATAGTTCTGGAGACAAAGCTTTTTAAAAAGCAACATTTCATAAAAATGTACTGAAAGATCAGTAGTTAGTGAATTTATTTTGAAAAATATATATCTCAAAAACCATTTGACATACAGATGTATGTATATTAGCACTTAAATTAAAGCTAGCTTAATGAGTTATAAAGTCGTTTATTTTTGTAGGAGTAGTGTTTTTATACTACTAATCTTTCAGTAGATTTTTACGAAATGTTGCTTTTTAAAAGGCTATATCTCGAGAACTATTGGACGTAAATAGCTCTATTAGGGCTAATATTTCAGCAAATTTACTCTTCTTTAAATAATGTTCTCTTAGATAGTGTTTTTAAGATATAAAGCTCCGAATGAAAAATTAATGTTTTTTTAAGGTTTGAAACTGCCCCCATTTTTTATTCCCCCAACCTATACTTGGCAGACTCGTCAGTTTTGACTAGTAATTATACATAGTTTTCATTAAAGTAATAAAAAATTGGGGTGAGATAACTGCCTGTTTTCTTCCCGGCTCTTATACTAGAATCTGAGACTTAAAAGACCATTAACACAGGAAGACATCTTATCTTAACTACTCATTATAATATTATTGTAATTTTTTAAATGTGTTATTTGATATTTTACATACACTTTTCTTCATCATATCATTACTTTAAAAATTACCTGATATTTGGAGCATTTTCTAGCACACTTTAATGCAGCATACTGCAAACATTTTGAAGTTTTTACTGCATTAAAATTTGGGTTAGCATTTATATTTAACTATAGTGCCTATAGTTTTCAAAGAATGAATTTTGTCTATTAATTATACATAGTTTTCATTAAAGTAATCAAAAATTGGTGTGAGATAACTGCCTTTTTTCTCCTCTTGGGCTCTCGTACTATAAATACATCGGCCCAGTAGTATTGGAAAAAATCTGTGGACATTGAGCAAACGGATTTTTGTTGAACAGGATTTAACTATAGTGCCTATAATTTTCAAAGCAATAAAAAGGATTTTTACTAAGTATTAAGTACTTTACAAAGAGAGAGTTCGCTTAAACCGATCTGATGGTTTCTACTGGTGTACACTTCTGAGTGTTGTTACTAGTGCAACCTCTTGGAAACTTGAAAGAAACAAAATTATATAAGCCCATAGACCGTACAAGATTCCGAGGGATTGATTCCTGTCGTATAGAGTACCTAGGAAGACGCTGTTTATGATGTGAGATTGTTTATTCAGAACACTAAGTCTAAACTGAACAGTTGATAAACAAAATAGCCAATAGAATAAACTATAGTTATTTTCATTGTTGTCTACTTTCCTTCGACTCTGTTGGACCTCTTTGAACGATTTTCTTGCAAACAATACTGTGATCTTCATCCGCTTGATGCTCTAGTTGCTTCCAAGTGAAAGACTTTCCACTTTCATTCTTGAATATTTTAACGCTCGTTAACCTTTGATTTTTAGAATTTCCGTATGGTAATGCTGTCTTATTTGAAGTTGATTCAGTTTCCTTATAAATGGGATTAGAACCCAATTGAATTTTCAGTGATTATTTACATATACAATTACAATATTAAATATGAAAATTTAACTATAGTTATATTAATCGTAATTAAATTTTCTGGGGTCCAATCATCCTCAACTTTCACTCTTAATTGGGTAAAAATCTGGCGTTCAAGCGTGATTCTGGTGAAATCACCTTCTTGTACAACCGTTGGTGCAGAGTACTTCCTCACAAAGTGCAGTACCACTAACCCTTCATGGGTTCTAGCAGTCCAGATTTAATTTTTTTTTTTTTTTTTTTATAAAAAATTTTAACAATATAAATTTTGTAGGTTTTTTTAGAAATGAATTATTGAACTTTTTATGAGGCTTACAGTGCGACAGTACGGCCACGACAGTAAACTATTACACATTTTCCAATACGACAATGACTGCTATAGTAGCTGTAATAGTTGTAAACTATTCATGTAAACGGGCCTTAATACTGTATTATGCCTTTAATTTTAGCAAAGATACCACAGTAGGAATGGACCACTTTATCAAACTAATTAAGATTAGATAATAAATTATTCTAATTGTAAGATGATTTATCTGCACAACATTTATCTAGATTCTACGATCTGTGATTTGATCCTGGCTGAATCAATTATTATCATTTTGTCCAACGCATTAACGAACTGACGACATTTAATGGAAATTGATGAGTTGCAGTCAGCAATTAAAACGATAGTACATGAGATAGCGGGAAAAAAAAATTATTTTTAAACAGATCTAGAGAAGATCCTCAGGTTTTGATGAAGGGCCTAGACAAGCCAACGATCAAATAAAAAATGCTGTATATAAAAGAGGCATACTCTGGCATACCAATAAAATAAAAGATTATGCATCGCTATAAAATAAGAGCATGGAAAAATAGAAGCCTAAAAAATGCAAATGAATGCCGAAAAAAATTATTGGACGGAATCCATTTAAGTTCCAACTTTTCTTATGTAGAGATATCGATGGATCTTTTCTTTGTGACAAGAATTAATACTAAAAAGATAGAACAGTGACTTTGACTGAAGCTACCCACAGGAGGACCAGCCGGATTTGACAGACTTAACTCGAACTACAGTCCGTTGATGAAGAACTCCACCAGGCAATCGGAAAATAACAAACCCCAGGCTTTGACGCACTCACTATCTTCTGAACTCTTCAAAGAAGGTGGAGAGGAACTGAAGATGTTACAAACCTAGTAGTCTTGATATGGACTGCTGAAGTGAAATAAAGGAATGATTACTCTGTTGAAAAAACTACTGAGGTATTTCGCTGTTATCCCAGGGCCATTGCATACACCTCATACTGCATGTCTATAAAATCTTCCTAGATTTCCCTAACCACTTTGGCAGTTCAGATCGATACAATAATGTCCTGCTGTATTTTCACTAATATTGGTCCGATTAAGATTTTGTTTAGTTAATTTTTTTAATTGTATTATCTGAAAATTTAATTATATTTCAAACGAGCATCTAGAATGTTCCGAGAGATAGATTACTAATTAATAAAGTTAATTAATATAACTAGTAAAAAATGACAAAATTGAACCACCCGTTCCTGTGATAATCGTTTCACATACACGAAAAATATTTTTTGGACTCAAGGGTTCATAAAAAGTTATAAAAACAATAGTTCTGTTGAAAACTGTAAATTGGAAATTTGACACTCCTTACCTAGGTAGTAAGAAAAGTAAACATGCAAATATCTGCTAATAAGGGTACTAATTGTTCGTATCTGTGCTAATAGCAATTAGATTTCGATATATATAAATATTTTTAAGGACTTCTATTAATTTCAAAATAATCTATATTGTTTACCTTAATCGTTTCATTAAAAATTCATTCATAACAGTTATCACTTAATTTTAGAAACAGAATTTATCTGGTAATTGTTACTGTGGAATTTATTTTTAAAAAATATTAACGATTACGATTGGTTTATTGTATCAGATATTTTAAAAAAATAAATAAAAATCGTGTTTCATTTTCCAATATATTTTAAAAGTATTGGACGAAAAATTAATAAACTGAGTGGAAACAGGTGTACTTAAAAAGGATAAATATTTATTTAATTTATCTGGGCCTTCCTAACCCCTTGTTTCTAACTTCCTTCTTATCATTTACCTGATAATCCTCCTGGGTGTCCGAAAACAAAATAGTCTCGAGATCATCTCTAGAAACCTTATTGAAGTTCCATCAAGGGATAGATTCTCAACGAGACTTTGTTATGGCATTGTAATATAACTCACATCACATTTATTATATATTTGTTTAAATACAAAAAAAAAAATTTGTAAATGTCAATAAATAAATAAAAATACATCTAAAAAGTGGTTTAAATATGATAAGTGGTATCATGATTCTTATTCAAGGTTATAAGTAGTCTATTAAAAAACAAATTTCTTTTTAATATTATTTCATCTTAATATAAATTTAGAGATTTGATAAAATGAAGAGTAAGGAGATAATTGAAAGATACTCGTTCTGTAATAAAACGTTGCAGTG
>NW_027109758.1:1250777-1264265 GCF_000696795.3 Halyomorpha halys
TTTACCTTATTCAGATCTGTTTATGTAGGCCCTGGTGAAGACCTACATTGTGGGTAGAAACGACGGAAACTAACAAATAGTTGACAAATATTGTTCTTCTTGACCGCAGCCCTGACCATTTCCATCGAACATTTACCTAATAGATAAAAACCTTTCAAAACAATTGAACCTAGTGGAAGAGATTGCAGAATAAGATAGTGGAGAACGCAAACGAGAGAAATGAGTTTGCAACAGGAAATTCAATGATGAAGAAAGTTGAAAAAAATTGCCATCTTGAGAATAATCTGCAGAATGTACCCACATATCCCAAAGTCATGAATATTTATGAGCTGTATGAAATTAATAGCGATGAACATTCATTTTTGTTTTTCATTTTCAATAATGGACCTTTGTAAGCTAATAAGAAAAAAAAGTTACATCACCCCTCAAAATTTGAGGTTTTACGTTTCAAAATAAATATACCCAAAAATCCTGTTCAACAATAATCCGTCTGCTCAATGTCCACAGATTTTTCCAATACGGATGTTTCCCTAAGAGGAGAAAAAAGGTAGTTATCTCACACCAAATTTTGATTAATTTAATGAAAACTATGTATAATTAATAGACAAAATTCACGAGTCTGCCTCGTATAGGTAGGGGGAATAAAAAATGGCGGCTGTTTCAAAGCGATAAAAAAAAAAATTTTCATTTTGAGCTCTATATCTTAAAAGGTAGGACCAACTCAAGAAAACCTAAGAGAACGTAATTTAAAGAAGAGTAAATTTGAAAAAGTATGATCCCTAATAGAGTTATTTACGTTGAATAGTTTTCGAGATATAGCTTTTTAAAAAAAAAAATTCATAAAAATGTTGTATGGAACGTACTGAAAGATCAGTAGTTAGTGAATTTATTTTGAAAAATTTATATCTCAAAATCATTTGACCATGTCTATTAGCACTCGAATTAAAGCTAGTTTAATGAGCTATAAAGTAGTTTATGATGTTTATCTTTGTAGGAGTAATAGTTTACATGAAATTTGCTAAAATAAATTGCTTTATAGTTGTTCGGACAAATTTTCATTTGCCAAATTTATATTCATATGTAAATATCATAAATACTACTACCACTAAGAAGATAAGTGTCATAAACAACTTTATAGAAAGTTAAATTTCCTTTATTTTGAGTGTTGGCAAACATATGTGCTTCTTATGGATCTAGAGATATATTTTTCAAAAATCCAACATTTTATATGAACAACTATAAATTAACATATTGTGAGTTTATTTTATCAAATATCATAAAAACTACAACTCCTACAAAGATAAACATAATTAACTGTTTTGTAGTAAATTTAATTGGCAGACATCTGAACGTTCAATGGTTTCTGAAATGAAGTTTTTCATAAATCCAACTTATTGTCCAAACAACTATAAACTAATTTATTTTTGAAAGTATCATGAAAACTACTATTCTTACAAAGGTAAAGGTCATAGACTTCTTTATAGTCCATTAAACTAGCTTTAATTTGAGTGCTAATAGACATCTGTACGTCACATAGTTCCTGAGATATAGATTTCTCAAAATAAATTAACTAACTACTAATCTTTCAGTAGATTTTTAAGAAATTTTGCTTTTTAAAAGGCTATATCTGGAGAACTATTGGGCGTAAATAGCTCTTTTAGGGCTGATATTTTAGCAAATTTACTCTTCTTTAAACAATGTTCTCTTAGATTTTCTAATGTTGTTGGTAGTTCTTAAGATAAAGAGCTCCGAATGAAAAATTAGTGTTTTTTTAAGATTTTGAAACAGCCGCCATTTTTTATTCCCCCTACCTATACTTTGCAGACTCATCAATTCCGACTAGTATTTATACATAGTTTTCATTAAAGTAACCAAAAATTGGGGTGAGATAACTGACTTTTTTTCTTCCCGGCTCTTGTACTATTATATTTGGTCTCAAAGTAAAAAGTCACTATAGGTTGATCCACGGAATTCGACACAACCATCCACCAAAATTGTTTAAAAATGGCAGCGCATTCAAGGTTTCATATACTCATATCTTAGTCATTTAAAAAGATAGAGGGATAAGGTGCATTGTTTTGAAATCATTACACTATACCTGGAAAAATATGTAGAAATAACTCAAACCATATAATTTTTTTACTTATTATTTTCATTAAAAAATATTAAAATAATAAAATTTATTCTTAAACCTTAAATTATCAGTAATCATAAACTTATGTTACTTACCCAGTAGGAATAATGAGGAAACTATATCATAGAGGCTATGAGACAATGTAAGTCTCAAAATCAAAAATAGGTAACAAACGCTGAAAAGAGAATGTTTTGTTTACATTATCTCTGTTACCGTAAACCCGCTGAAATTTAAGAATCTGAGGGAATTTTTTAAAATAGATATAAGTAATAGCTCAGAATCTTCTGATTATAGTTTTGAAACCAAAGAACATGAAAATGTAATAGGTACTATCCTAGTGTAGATAGATACTAATTGGGAGGCAATCTCCAAAATTTTAAATCTGGCTTTGGACATTGTGACGAAGTTAAAATTTGAGGCTTCTACGAAGAAAATTAACAAACAGCTTAAAAATAAATGAAATATCACAGTTATATCTGCCAACATTTATTTTTTTTAGAATGAGCAGATTTTAGAAAATACCTTAAAACAGTTGGACCCGATTTGACCACTTTTTTAGAATAGCCAATGTAATAAATTAATATATTTATTTATTTATTTATCATAACATTAAAAATTACTATATATAATAAATTAAAGAGAAAAATGAAATGTTTAAAGTTTACTCAGGAGAAACCATGATTCAGGATCTTTAGTTCAACATGTTAAAACGTGTTAAATGTAGAAATATTTCCCTCTTTCACCGTGTTAAACTGATATAACATATAACATGGTTGAGAGTCTGTTACTTGGTCTGCTAAAGGGAAAATGACGTCACGCAACAGACCAGTTGAGCTCGTCACCGTTTTGTTAGTTGCCGTGTTAGGTTACTTGCTCGTGGTTTGTGTTTTAATATTGTTTTGAATGGTTTTAAATAAATCAATGGATGACAATTATAATAATATAAGGACAGTTGTAAATTAGCTAATCTTGATTCTCTTCCTCACAAGTCAGAAGATCAACAAGACACTCAGTAGCCAAACTTTCACACAATTTCCACTTTAAGCATGTGTAAGCATTTGTAATAAATTTCTTTAATCAAAACTTAGAAGTAAACAATAACATGAAGTTTTCGGAAGAAGTTGCTCAAAAAATCCGGTAGGAACTCTTATACATTCACCATTTAACATGACATTAAATAGAGCTGCTCACAATCCTATACTTATAACATTTAACATGGTAAAACATTTTACATTTAACATAACATCATGGATACCCCTACTATATCAGCGGTTCCCAAACTTGACGGTTTTTCCTAATAATATTTATTTAAAAAAATAAAACAACGTGACGATGAAAGGAATATGGTCCGGGTGCGGTCAAGAAAAACTCAAATAGTAGAGGTATACTATTTTAATGAGCCAACGTTTCGCCCCACGTTGCAGGGCTTCTTCAGGGCTATTTTGACGGCAGTCAAAACTAAAAACAACGTGACATTAGAATGACCGGAAATATAATGCAGATTCACCTCAACCACCTTGAACAATATGTCACTCACTGGATTTAGTTTCAACCTTGAAAATCGTACTTCAATTTTTTTTACTTCTAGACGCCCAACATATCTTTAGAATTTATCTGGAACTTCGCCTTACTTGAAATCACCCTACCAATATCAAATTAACCTAAACCTATACAAGATTAGCGATGTAGTATCCTATTGTCAATAGAAAATCTAAATTAAAACCAGAAACAACTATTCTCATCTACAAAACAATAATAAGGTTTATTACTGATGTACGTTTGTGAAGTACGGGGAACGGTCAGACTTTATTATTATTATTTCTTTTTCTCAGATTATTTTTTATTATAAGTGGATAATTTATTTCATTCATTTTACAAACATCGTTTTTTTTCTTTCATCCTTAAATACACTGACAGCAATTATTACTTTTATTTATTTTATATTTTAATTGATCTTTATTATTTATGATTGTCCAATAATAGGATTTTAAATAGTTAGTGTTGTATTTTCTACGAGACTGTAACCTCCTTTCCCATTATCAACTGTTAACAATGAAAACCAACAAACTTACTATAACCATGTAAAGGCAAACAGGACGATGTGGTAACAAAGAAATGTAAAATAAGATTTTTCAAAATAATGAAGTATATATTCCGACTCACATTATTTCATGAGGAGAACACGCAGATTTTTTTAGTAGTTTCATTTTTTTTACCGAATACCTAAAAATTGAACAAATTGATATGTGTATCTTAAGCATTCTAGCAGTTCTACACCACTATAGAGCTCTGGAAAGTTGAGATAATAATAGATATTTACGTTATGGTTCGTTAGTACAGAAACAAAAGACAAACGAATTAAACACAGTTAAGAAAAGCTGATTTTGTAACCTAGACGATAGGCTACCTTAAATAAACAGATTGCCGTGGCGAAACATCATTCCTCAATTGTAACTGCTAAGTAAAAAAAAAAAAAAAAAAAAAAAAGGAACACAAAAAGCAAAAGGAGAAATGAGATCCTGATCAACACCGGAACAAAATGCGCTTCATTGGACGGACTAAAAAAATAATAAGCTGTTTACTGTCGTAGAACTAAGAAACCCACATCTTAATGAAAAATAACAGTTGGAATGTTTATAACATACAAAATGCTTGTTGCATAACGTGCGGAAGATACGAACGAATAATCAGATTCTAATCGTTCCATGATAATTGCATATCGCCAAATTAATTTCAAGCTTCAGTTGTGGCCTAAAGGAAAATGCCTAAGTCATTTAGGTATGTGTCTTAATTAATTACTCTGTTTTTTAATTTATAAAAAAAAGTATCGTGCCCTGGGTTTTGAATATTAATTCGAATCCATATTCTGAAGTTGTTAGTGAGATATCTCATGGGTATGAGCATGAATTATTTTTAAATCGTGCGCAGTTCTGAGTGGACCATCGTTAAGTCTGGTTTGATACTAAGTTTCAACTAGCGCATTTCATTTGTTTGTATTTCTTTATTTTGTGTGATAATGTAACCTATTAATTTTGATCTATTTGTTTTTTTCCCATATTTCTTTAGTGTTAAAATAGGTTGGACACCCCTGGTCCACCAATTAAAATAGTTATTATTAAGTTGAATAACTTCAAGATTAATAATATGTATATGTATAAGTTTCTCGTACACAATAGAATAAGGCTTGTCCAATGAAACTGTCATAAACCTAGAATATCCTCTAATAATGTCCCTCTTACACCTACAGAACAAGTCACCTGGTACTTCATCTAGGCAAACGAATAATAACATCTTGACAAAATAAAACAATCCTTTTATATAAGAAAAAAAAATGATTTATTACAAAACTCATCCTCGTGTCTGTAAAAATACCCATCAGAGAATAAGGTAATCAACTATGGAACTCCAACAGTGAATTCTTCTTGATTCTGATCCTTATGATCCTTGATCTGTGAAATTCACTATGTTCCTTATTGTTTCGAAAAGAAAATTCTCCATAAAAAAACTTAATATATATAATTTACATACATGGTTTGAAATATCTATGTATCCTAAACTGACCATATAAATCATCTATGTCAGCTCTCTGAGAGTAATATCAAAGTAAGAATATGAAATTAAGCAAACAAGTGTATTTATAGGGCGAAATAGGCCGAGGGAAAATTAAATTTATGAAGAAAATACCGTTAAAAATAAAATAATAAGTGTATTTATTGTGTTCGAACTTAAATAGTGTTTATGAAGACATTTTATATAATATATAATTATTATTAGTTGATAATATAAGTAAGATTGAAGGAAACGATCAGATTAGGACCACATTAAACCCACATTGTACAAAAATAAAATGTTTTATTACTTTTATTAGTAACAACCTTATTTTATACATGTAATATATTTTCAATATTTTAGTAACGTTTCGGATTTTTTAGCTGTAACCATTTTCATACTTTTTCCTGCATCTACACCCTCTGTCATTATATTAAAATTATTTAGTTTCATACTAATATTATACCATGGAAGTATGAAATGAAATAAATCCCACTTAAAAAAGAAACAATACTAAAGTTGTAAGTTTATAAAGTAATTATGAATGGAATATCTTAATATAATATATATGAATCTTAATTATATTTGATTAACATTTTTTGTAGAAATATTTCGTTCCTTATCTTTATATCGCCGGAGTATCCAGTTTTGGAAAATATACTACTTACAATTCTTCTCCAAAAAAATTTTAATAAAATGCCTTTGGATATGTCATGCTTCGTGCAATACATTAATAGACTAACTTTCAATTTCTTAACGACGCTTGAATCATCCCATACAACCACCATATATAAAGTACAATAAAAAAGATAAAGCTCCCAGGCACCCATACTATTAAACAAATTTAATTTAATTTAGTTGAACCTTTAATCCATTTATCTTTATTGGTTAGTACTTACTTTTTATATCTAATAATCGAGGCTGTAGAAATCTAGGAAAACTAATGTTTTGAAAATCAAGTACTTCACTGATTATTTTATACAGGGATAAAATGAATTATCACCAAAGACAAAAAACACCAAATACGAACAAAAGAAGAACTGTTAGCAATATACTAACTCACCAAGCTGCCTTCTTGAGTTCACGCTTCGACTATTCCGAACTCTGTCGGTACCCCAACCTTATCCAACTTTCCCCTCCTGGCTGCCCCTCCTTCCTGGACATCTCCGTCAATTTTTTCTTCCTGCGCTATGGTTCAGTAATTTTGCAGTATCTTCATGAACACCATCTATCTTTCATATTTTGTATCGTATTATATTATCAACAATTTTTCACGATTTGCTTGCCATCATAACAGCCATTTTAGTCCCATCAATCGGTCGGAAAACTCGTAGAAATTCCAATCATGATGATGGATTCCTAGAGGAAACTGAATCAGAAAAAAAATTTCTTCTATATGTTTTTTCGATTCCTACGTCCAAGTTGCTAAAATCCGTAAAAAAATATTTTCAGTGTTGAGGTCAATTTACGCATTCACGACACGTAGAATAGGAAAAAAATGTCGGAAATTAATTAATATCCCATTCTATTGGAAATTCCGGAGTTAGGAGTGCAAAAGAAATGGAGAAGGTTAGAAAATTAACAATACTATAAAAAATAGATAGACTGTTATGACTCAGCGAAAGTCAAACTAAAAATTGTAGAAATTAGGGAAAGGAAAAATTTTTAGTGAGATGGCTTTGTATTTACAGTGAAATAAGTGAAAAAGGCAAATTTAAATATAAACATTCCTTAGTTTTATACACATACAACATACTTGAACTGACACATCAGAAATCTAATTATCAAGATTTTTTGTTATTTTCAAAAATTAATTCATTGAGGCCAACACATCCATTTAACAAATTAAAAATATATCGCTGGCCAAGAAGAATAATGATGCAAATGTAAAATTTTGTAAATTAACTTGATTGTGTTCGACGGCTTAAAAATCTATTTACAAGATATTTTTAAATCGAAATAATTGTACTTAAAAATTCGCCGCAGTAAGTATTTGGTAATTACGATTATGTCGATTTACAAACATTTTGTAAATGCATTTTTGATTCTCTGAACACAATAAAGTTAATTCCACATTTTACAGTTGCCTCATTGTTCTTCCTTAGCAGCGATATTATTTCCACTTACCTTACCAAAATGTTTTATAGACTCAAAATTATGTAAATAAATAAATATTTGTTATCCTTAAAATTGATAATTCTTACATTCAACTATTTAAAATAGAGTCATATCTAAAAAAAAAAAAATAAAAATACACACACAAGTATAAACTAATTAATATGGGACTAACTTTTTAGAACACTCAATATAATCAGCAGAGGTGTAAAGAGCAGGTGCAATTGGATTTGCTGACCAAATTTTTTTTTCATGTATACATATGTAACATGTGATAGTATATATTGTAGTATAATTAATAATTACATAAGTATAACACATAGCAACTTCTTCAAACTTTAAGAATTATAATGAAGAAGCTTAATGGCTTCCAAAATTAAATTCATGCCACTGATAGTCTGTGAAGTTTATCGATAACAAATGAAAAGACATGTATCAACTGAGACAAATTGACGAGCATAATGGAACATTAATGATTTATTGGCATATACAAAAACATTTCATTAAGTAATCTAGTAATAATTAGTTAAGAAATTTCATTTAAAAGCTTGGCACGAGCCAATTCTTCATCCATTAATAAGGTATTGAATAATTTGTTTATGGGGAGAACTGAATTACAACCCAGGAATATGTATTGATTAATTAATAAAATTAAACAGCATGTATTATGACACCACGAGACATCAATTAAAGTATAAATGGAATACAACAATGGACAACAATAAACAGTGGACTATAACCAGAATGAACAGACAAATGAGCAAAAATATCAAAATGGATATAAACATTTATGTACAATACTTAACATTTACATAAATAAACAACATAAACTCCTGATCAAAATTATCACACCTCTTCATTATTCCACCAAAAATTCTGTTTTATTAATACAAAGTGTTATCTTCTTTTTAGGTATTCTGTTTAATTAATAGTAAAGCATTACAAGCAGAAATTAAACAACTAAAACAGGAATATTGAACTTTATCTTGAAAAATATAAAGAAGTAAGAAAATTTTAAAAAATTAAACTTTTAACATTGTAAGACATTGGTTACTTGCAAACATGGCTAATGAAATTAAGAAAAGTAGCCAAAAAAAATTATTAGAGAGGACAAAATGTAAAACATTGTGACTAGAGAGTTAGAGGGGCATGGATAGTCCCCAAAGGCCCTTCCCCTGAAAACGTTTGGAAAATTTATCTATCTAAAAAGCATTTCTAAGCTATTAGGTTGTAAAATACGTTCATTGCGTTTTTCAATATTTCAATTTAATCCTCTCTGTGTTTATAAAATCATGTTTACTTGGGGAATAATGTTTACATATTCTAAAAAAGGATTAATTAAGGTGCTTTTATGCATAAGTTTCAACCGAGATTCCTTATCTTTAAGTGGTATTTTGCTAACTCAAAATGGAAGAGAAATAAATTTAATTTCGTCATTTAATGATTTCTTATTTCCAAAAAGGAAAATCCGCTGTACAGACGGATAACAAAATTTGCCGTGTGTATAGTGATGATGCCTTAGGAGAAAGCACCGTCCGTAAATGGTTTGCTCGATTCCCGGAAATTATGACTTGGAAAACGCAAAGCGCTCGGGTCGTCCTTCAACTGTTGACCAAATTGGTCAATGACAAGCCTCACACTACGACATGGGACATCGCAAAACGTTTAACATATCTCATGCAAGTGTCTCAAATCATTTGGAGGCTGCGGGATATGCTTCTCGAAGTGACATATGGGTTCCTCACAATTAGTCGGAAAAGAATTTATTGGACGCATATCCATTAGCAATTCCCTCCTGAAACGCAATGTTAATGATCCATTTTTAAAGAGATTCATAACAGGGGATGAAAAATGGGTCCTGTTCAATAATATTGTGAGAAACAAGGGGAAAAGTCCTGGGGAAAACGAAGTGACCCGCCGTTAACGACTCCAAAAGCAGGATTACATCCAAAAAAAGGTTATGCGATGCATTTGGGTGAGATTGGAAAAGTGATTTTGAGCTCCCCCCGCCCAACCAGACCATTAATTCTGCAGTATACTGTGTCCACTTGGAACAATTGAAGGTGGTTGAGGAAAAGCGTCCACCATTGGCTAATAGCAAAGGCATAGTTTACCATCACGATTACGTCCGTTCTCACGTGTCTTTGCAGACCCAGCAGAAATTATTGGAGTTTGGCTGAGATGTGATCTCTATTCACCAGAGTTTCGGGCCATTCAAAACTCTCTTAACGACAAACACTTTAATTCGCTCCAGGACTGCAAAACGCACTTTGAGGAGTTCATTGCGCAAAAATCTGAGAAGTTCTGGATGGGGAGAATTAAAAAATTACTTGAAAGATGGCAACATGTAATAGATCAAAATGGGTCATATATAATTAATTAAAAATATTTACTAGAGTCTGAAGTTTTTATTAACATCACCAGTAAAAAATGCTATGAACAATCCCATATCTTGAGCATAATTAGGAACTATTTAGGGTTAAATGTTTTCCTACATCTTTTGAAGTTTGAGTTAGGTTCTCAAATTTCCTATTTTTTGGAGTTTTTAAATTATTGGAATGGCATTTCCTCATCCCCTCCCTATGGTAAAGTTCCTGGAGAAACTGGAGTAAAGAAGAATCAATTGGAAAGAAAATTTAGAGTATTAAAGTATTTCAAATAGGATTATATAAAATAATTATCAGTCAAAAACATTAAATGCTTCTGAAAAACACAAATAGATTAAGTTAATTTTATTAAATAGAATCATTGGTTAAAATTTATGGCAGGGGACTAATTTTGGTGAAAAGTATAGTTTATTGTGTATTATATAATATACTGTTAACCAAATAACACAAATGATTTAATAAATTTATGTTGTTATGGATACAAGTCTGTAATGAAGTCCAAGGATAGAGTTTCGGATTGCATAGCATAATAATGTTATAATTGAAACATATCAATTTTAAGTTTTAGAAAAAATATGTAAGGCATTGTGTTGAAAGGAGCATTTAAAATATTCTTCCAAACAAAATTTCCCACTTTTTTTAGATTTCAAATAGTATAGTAATCCACATATCTTTTCAATTTTCGGTCAACATAGAAATATAGCACTAACCAAAGAACTCACAAGTAATAAGTTGCTATAAAAAACAACATGAAATGAAAAACGTTTGATTAAAACTGTATAGATATATTCATATTGATCAGACAATTGATGTTTAATTTTTAATTAAAATAATCTAAATAGGTAACATAATATAATAATTTAAAAAAAAATTGAAATTTTCAGTAGTCACAACAAAGTCAAACAGAAGAATGAAGGGCTAGAGGTGGACTGATGATCCAAGGAAAAACAATAACACTGAACATTCTCTATAACGAGTCTATTCTTCAGAGACTTTTTCATAATTACCAAAAACTACTAGATAATTCTTACTCCCATTACACCAGAAATGTAAAATTTATGATATATTTTCAGAAGAACAAGGACATATTTACATGGCACTGGTTACTGTGAGGCTGATATTTATTATTTTATGAATTGAAATACCTACAAAGTCATAATAGTAATCCACAATGCCTGTAAACTACTATCATAGAAGAATAAAACCCAATTTATGGGCCATTCCATCAAAACAAATTGAGATAATTTTTCTTTTGCTTGTCCTGTAAAATTTCAATTTTTGCAGTTGTGCCATTACATTTGTGGAGCAGTGATATGTCGATCAATCCATTGCTTTACCTCAAAATTCAAACTATAAATTAAGTATGGAAAACATAATAAAATGAATAAATATTGGCGTACATACATCTGCATGTGTATATGCGAAATTTAGTTCAAGCATTAAAATGTAATCAACAAAAATCAAAATTTTGCCCAAAAAGATTGAAATGTACATTGTGTAGTAAATCTCAAAACACGCAAAATTGTGGAAAAATCACAAATGTGCAATATAAAATTATTTTTATTATCAATCAAGTTTTTTGATTATCTTTTCTGTCGAGGTTTGGTGGAATATGAAGCTAGGATTGTAATTGCACAAAAATCCGTTCTATAGTTCTTGTCATTAGCACATTAAAATGATGAATCATGTGATTTATTTTAGTGGTATCCTCGACCTGAATTGTCAATATTTCTAAATATTGCTGAAGAGGTAAGGTGCCTAAATAAAAAAAGGAACCAGTAGTAGTACTAGGAAATAAATAAAAATATTGGATTCTCCATAGAAAGGAATATTCACTGTAGGAAAAGATAAGTTTTATAAGATAATAGAGATAGAAAAATGTATATATAATCTAATATCTGTATTTGCAAAGGAGTATATGAATGAAATTATATAATTTTAAAAATTATTTAAATTTATTTTTATGGCTTTAAATTAAAAAAAACAAAACATATTTTGTTATAAGTTTGACCTAATGAGTTCACTCAAATAAATAATTTAATTCCTAAACTAATTACATTTCTTTTTAAATTAAAATATCAAATATCTTATAATACTGTTGTGAAGTAAATTATAAAGTTCAAACTAATTGTTATACTGCTATTAAATTATATTAAGAATTCATAGTTGATATATTCCAAAGGGAAATACCAAAATGTTTATTATTGGTAGCCAAGTCAAGAATAGTTTTTGTTTTTTAACACTGTCACATGATATATAAGATAGATTGTCTAGTGAAACATACAAACACCACTATTGACTTTTAATGTCATGTATTTTCTGTAATACAAAATAATGTTAAAATTATTTGAGATATTACTTCCTTAATTTCTCTTTGGCAAAATACAACTATATACATAGTTTTGTGAAATAACCTACTATAAATATTCTTTATCAGCTGTTGAATCCTTTTTAATAGTCAAAGTAACAATGTAAAAATTTATTATCAATTAATTTATTTTAAATGAAATGGCACAAATAAACTCTTTTACCTTACCTGAACTGATAGATGAAAATGAAGAAGCAGAACGACTATACCATTTAGAAAAGAGGTATAATCTTCTGAAGAAAAGTGGATTAATAGAAAAACTACATACAGTGTTTAACTCAAAATCAGTTAGCAGCAAGTACCCAATTAAAATCCATACAAAAAAGCGTGTAGTCCAAAATAAAGATCTCACTTCTACAGAAGATAGGCCTAAAAATGATACAACAGAAGAGGGACAAGTTATACTGAGAAGATCATCGAGACTGAGACGCAAAGATTTTATACCAAATGGAAATAATGAAAAGAATGCAAAACCATCGCGGAAAAGCATTCCTAATATTCAAGAAATAATGAATATTAATTCAAAGCCAACAGGGAAAAGCAAATGATGTATTAAACAATATAATTAGTGATGCTTAAATGTGTGGTATGTAAACAAATTAATTATTTTGATGTGGAAATAAAATTTTGAGGCCAAAGTAAATAAATTTTATGCTTCAAAGAATAAACATTACGTTGATACACTTTATTCATTAACATGTGGATATGTTAAACAGTGCAAGATTGTTCATTATTCTCAAAAATCTCTTATCTATAAATTTGTATTTTTAATAGAAAAAAAATGAAAGATTAGGATAAGTTATAAGTTTGAAAGAAATGAAAGTGTTTATGCTAGTGTAATGTGTGTGTGTGTGTGTATGTATATATATAATTAAACAAGTTATAACATATAATAAATAGCTACATATATATGTATAACCATCCAATATATATAT
>NW_027109758.1:1264355-1273164 GCF_000696795.3 Halyomorpha halys
CACCCCTAATGAAAAAGAAAATTTTATTTTTTATTATAATTGATATTTTTATCTCTCCAAAAAAAAACAATTTTCAAAGTTTTAGCTATAATATATAATAATTTTTATTATACAATGCATTTAATTTTTTTTCCCTATTGCCAAATTAAAACCTAAATGTCCAGGTTCAAACCCTACTTGACCTCTCATAATTTTCTTATTTGTTAGTTTTTTCTTGACAGACATCTTTGACCATAGTTGGAATTAGATCCAAGACAGTAGAATTCCTATCTTCATTAGCTTCATGTTCCATCAGGAACATCAAACATTGAACGATATATAGATTTTTTTTGTGCCTCCCTCAAGATAATTTCCATATCTGCCTCCAAGAGGATAATATCTTAAATTTCCAACAATTTGAATTGGATTTCACGACCATATCAAAATATTTTGTTTCCCCTTTTGTTAGAGGATTTAATCTTTTCACTTTGGCATGTGCTGTGAATGTCAACTTGACAAAAATAATTTTCTTTCCTATTCAAACATTATATTTGTAATTTCCCAATTCCTTAACTTCAAAAATATTTTGGTATTAAATTTCAATAACTCTTATTACCACAATTTTAGCAGTTTATGGTAATGTTAATAACAGAATATACCATCTTAGTGAAAAAAGTGGTTAAATACTTTTTTTTTTAGGCTAAACTTGATCACTTGTACTTTCAACATGAAATGGTAATTTATGGAAATTAAACATAAGCAAATCCAAAGCATCAGCATTTTTCTCCTGATTCTATATAAATATTCCTCTCTTTCCCATCTAGCGGCTAGTCATTATCACCAACTAATAAATTTAATTAATTATAAAATAAAGGTTTCAGTAAAGAGGGCTGTTTAAAAGTAATAGGCCATAAACTGAATAAAATACTAAAAAATTGAGGTTCCCCTCTGGCATCTTGGCTTGGAACCTGGCAAAATTAAGATATTATCGGATATCAAATGAACATACTAAAACCATTTATAGCTTTTTAACACTTACTTCTAAACAGAACAGCCCAAAAGTTTTAAATTAAATGATCTTGTTAGAATTAATTACATAAAAATTCTAATACTATTTCTACAATTATGAATCACGACAAATGAAGTTTCCATTCAAGTTTTATAAAATTTCAGCTCAAGAGCTTTATACTCTTTGTTGTTAATAGCAGCAGCCACATTGGCTTAAAGAATTTCAGCAATCAGCACAGGTTCATTGCCTAGGCTTTCTTCATATCCTTTTATTAAACACAATGTTTGAAGTGATCTTTCTGTGATCAGAAAAACAAATAATTTCCCCCCAAAAAATAAAATTTTCCCGAAGTGAAATAAATAATTAAAAAAAAAAAAAGATTATGCAGAAAACTTCAAACTTAATCAATATTACATACTCCCTTCCCCTCCCCCATTTTTAATAATAAAGAATCAATCAATATTCACAAAGAATTATGGACAACAATGTCTTCAATCATAACTCCCTTTCCCCTTCCGATTTCCCTCAACCCCACTAACTGAAGATTTCCTTTGGTACAATAAATCCAATGAGTCCAGTAGGGGAATATTCTCAAGATAGATGTCATTCAATTGTCAACTATTTACTATAAATCATAGTATTGAGGTATTCATGTTAAATGTATTTTGATTGTAAATAAAATTTATTTAAGTTTGTTGTATAGTGATTTGGTAATTTGTTAACTGGTGTCTGGAACAGACTACAAGCGTCAAACTAATATTTTGATTAACTCTCCAGTCAGTGCAAGAACCGTTGGAGATTTTGTTTGGCAGTTGGTCGACTTAAAGTTACCATAGTTGAGATGAGCATCTCGTTCTTTTCTGAGAACATGATGAGATGAGCATTTCTTCATCCAAAACACTTCTCCTCTGAGAGATCCTGCTGAGTGTTTCTGAGACCTGAGGCATCCAGCAGAAGTGAGTGTGAAGATTCAAAGGCAGTAATAATAGTGAGCTTTAAAAGATTAATATATATATAAACAGTTGACCGTATAATTTAAAATATGAAGAAGATGGTCAAGGTTTTCAATCAAGAACGAAATAGTTTTCAACTATTTATTATCTGACATTTCACCCCACTTTGTAGTGCTTCATCAGGACAGTTCAAGATGATAGCTAAACAGACTTTGATAATAAATCGGAATTGTACAGGGATGGAGGCTAGTCCTTGAGTCCTCCACTCCTGCACGCTTAAGTGCAGTCTGTATAGCTATCATTTTGAACTGTCCTGATGAAGCCCTATAAAGTGGGGCGAAACATTGGATAATAAATAGTTGAAAACTATTTTGTTCTTTTTGATCGCAACCCTGACCATCTTCTTATTTTAAAAGATTTAATTTTAAATTAATGGTAGATACAGCATTAGATATTATCAGTAATCAATCTTCCCAACTTAGAATTTCAAATAGCAAGGGGGGGACTATAGGAGTAAGCTACATAATTTATTAAATTTTGTGACTATTGTAAGACAAGTTAAAAACATTGTCTTAAAAATAACTCTTTCAGAAATATTGATGGAAAAAGACCCATCTTGCCTCACTGAATATGTTTTTAAAACATGTGGGTTTAACAATATTGGATATTCATTAGGCTACCTTAACTGAAAATTTAGTGATTCAAAGTCAATTGAACAATTGATATTCAAATTACGTTAAACTAAAAGGAGTAACAAGAAGAACCGTCTCAATTTTTTTAAATATCTTAATAAGAACCAAATATTAATAATTTCTAAGCATAAAATGGACAAAACCGTTGATTGGAATAGTAATAAAGAATTCTATTACTTATTGTTTCAAAAACAACTGGTAAGTTTAAATTTTAGCTGGCTTTATTAATTGATTAATATTAGGAAGCATCTTTTCTTATCAAGATTGATTATAATAAGTATGTTTCTTTCTTGATTCTATATTTATTTGTTTTTTGTTTGAAAGGAAGTAGTCAGGAAACAACCTTAAAATGGTAAATATTATACTGATCGCCATTTTATTATTTATATTTCAGTTTGTTATCAGTATATTTCCATATTAATTTTTGGAGAGAAATTTGTAAAAAAAATATATATAGATAAAGTAAAAATATTTATTTACAAGGCACAAAGTTTTCATGAATAGAAATCATAACTGCATAATAATTAACACTACAAAAAATAGCAGTTTTGTATCTTTTACATCAATTATTGCAAATAATATTTAAAAATTGTAGTTTCTTTTCTTTCCTTTTTTTTATTTAACAATCAATAAATAAATAATAAACAGTTTAGCCTAATACACTTAGGTAACATCTAAAAAAAAATAACTAAGTAATGGCACTTTTAGTGCCATAATAACAACAGCTTTCAATCCTCTAGCTCTACTATCATGATAGTGAACCTTAAAAAAAAAACAGTACTCCCATATATCAATAACTTATATAACTTCATTTGCAGTCAGTTGGTTTCAACAAGTTTGGTTTAAACTTGCAGTTTAAAGAAGGATAAAACGGGATATTATGTGACCAAACAATGGCTTAATTTGTCATGGTATCAGGTAATCAGTTTCAAGCATTCCATATTTCTTCTTAAAACGCTAGAAGTCACATCCATTAGAAACCATTAAATTCCCAATTTTTAAGAATTAGGACTAGTATTGACTACTCTTATTGCCAAAACTTCATTAATTGATTAAATCAAGTTCGCCACACATATGTACTCATGTGGAAAAGTAGTAAAATTAAAATGGGCTAAGAAGTAATTTAAAATAAAACCAGTAAGACACTGCCAAAATAATTCACAAAACTAAACAGAAATGTAAATAGCTAAGTCATTTTTGGCTAGCAAATTTACAAAAATTGGCAATATAACATTTTAAGATATGTAAAAGATGACGAATCCTAATAATAGGTTTCACTATCATCCCTTAATAGGCTTCCTGTACGCCATTAGCTGAAACACAAATGCAGCAATTTTTTCGTAACATGTGAACATGAGTGCAGTGGTGAGGACTGTCTGCAATATTTTTGCTTCCATTCCCTTAAATAGTCCATTTAAACCATCCTTCCTAGAAAAATATAAATATTATTTTATTAAATCAAATAAATACTATAAAACTATTGGATCTATAAAATATAAAAGCGTGGACAGAGTTTAAATATCATACTAATAAAAATATTAATGTTCATGATATCGGTAAAGAGATATTAAGAGTACAAAGAAAAACTATTTGTTCAACGATAGGACTATAATGAAAAAGTATTATAGCTGACATACTGTTTATTCATAAAGGCCAAGTAGTATTGAATCATGCTATGAAATTATTCTACTTTAATAATTAATTTAAGTGAAAAGTCTTAAATATTTTGAAACTTTTCATACACTAGTATAGATTTTTTTGTAAACAATTATTTTAAAAACTTTATATTTCAAAAATTAATAAAAACTATTGTAAAATACAAACACTGTATGAATTATTCTTGAGCTGTTATCTGAATTTTAGACTATGCTCAATCTTCTTTTTTATTGATTTTGAAAAGACTTTTGATAGCCTGTAATGGGACAAAATCTGAAAAGACATAAAAGTCTTTTGAATTCTCAAGAAAATAGTAATTAGAGAGAAAAATGCTTTATTCATTCATGCTGCCCAAATATATCGGGTTGCTACATTACACAGCATACTAATCAATCTGTGATCGGACATATATAAATTACATATTTTAACATGATCCCTTTTTTGTCACATCTATTTCACAATTTTTGTTTCATTTTATCAACAAATTCACTCTCCCGAATTCCCTCTCTCAGATCCTCCCCAGTGACCCGCTAAACAAATTCACCATTAGACAGCGATGTGAAATAAAACCAGAGAAATACTAGTCATAGCAGTAGATCAGTCAACAGTAAAACAAACAAATAAATACATTTTACCAAAACAAAACTAGATCATAGATTTAAAGGAAAATATAATAAAAGAATTGGTTAAAAGAAATACTAGATTGGATAAATAAGTCAAACAAAAAAGATAAATAAATAAAAAATAATAATAATAAAATAATTTAATGAATAAATAAGTTAAAAAACACAAATCAACAGGTCCACCTACTAAAATAAATAAATAGAAAAAATAATGAATAATCTAGAGCTAATTTCCATGCAGGTGATGATGTATGATCCCCAGGAGTCCAAAATAATATTTTTCGCCAAGATCGCAATATCCCCGATGCAAACTCCTAGGCCTTCTAAGAAGCTCCTTGTTCTATCTGGTATTGTTCCGCGAGATCCAAACCAGAGGCCTCTCACGGTGAACTCTTTCTCTCCGAAGGTCTCTCAGAATTTACCTTAAGGAAAGAGATGCATTTTTCATATATTTCCTTTTTTTCCGTTTCCACTTTCCTGTTTGAGGTCATTACTTTCAAATCTTACCGTTGGATCTAAGACTAGAGCCATGCCTCCGACTTTTGTAAACGCGACAATATCGGCATATCTTACGGATCCGTCGGTGTCAATGCAATAAACCTCCTCAAAGCAGGTGAAGTCTTTTCTTTCAAGGAACTTCATAATTTTTTCTTTGACCCTGTGGTGCCGGCGTGTTATAAGGAGGGAGTTGTTGGGGCATTTTCCCAGCACATGGGGTAGTGTTTCAGACTCTCTGTCACATTTGCGACAGAGGGACCCAACTCCTCCTTCCTGTCCACTGGCTCCTGGGACTCCACGCAGGGGTGCATAGTTGATATTTAGTTTCAGGGTGTTTGCCCATTCTGACCCCGAGAGTATTTGCTTCTCACATGCATATCTATTCGCTTTTGGGGTCTCTTTGAAATGATGAACACCAATACCCTGCCACCTGCAATTGGCTCATTCTTTGAAAGCATTCTCACGCAACGACTGCCGTAGAGCTCTCACACTTTGGTGGCCCTGATCTACCCCTATTCTATCAGCACATGGCGCGATTTCGACTTTGTAATTGAATGTAGACTGGAATAGGGCATCCGAAACATTCAAAAGTCGCTGGGAAATGGACCAATGCTGCAGTGGAGCTTCCCATTGACAGCGGATCAGACCCAGTCCTCGATACCTCCTGGGTGCATACAGCATCGCCAACAAGGTGTAAGCGGGGAACTTTTTTTTTTCCTATGCCACAGGAAGTGGGCCACTACGCCATTTTCCCTCTTGCAGTCCAATACAATTTTATTTTTCCTCTTAGTTGGTCTGCATCCTGCTGAATATCTTCTAGGCCAATACACCTCAAAAGATGGTCTCCATCCATGTCTCCCATGTTGCATAGAGGACATTTCGGTGAAAATGCCAATTCGATGGAGATGTTTTTGGAGCAGATCACATCCTGTTACTAGGCGAAAACAAGCCACTCCCTCAGCTCTGCTAAGATTGGCGGGGATTCGTTTATCCTTATGCAGTAGGCTCTACCACTTCTTTCCTTCCACTTGAACTTTATGTCTAGCGCTTGTCCTGTCCTTACAATAAGAACTTATCATTGATTTTACTGTTCTGTAGAAAAGTGGTTGAATAGGCTGGTTCTCTGCACAACCGAGCTTAGCCAACTTGTCAGTTTGTTTATTACTATTTATACCATGGCCTGGTATCCACTGCAGAGCTATAACCCTTCCTCTTTTCTTTATGATAGCAGCCATGTTTCTGCATGTTTCTTCCACAGGTGATCCTGCGGCACCTGGTGTTGTTAATTTTTGTATTACGGCTTGGGAGTCGCTGAAGATAACAGTATGCTTGAAATTTCATAGCTGTGATGGGAGAGGATTTCACACTGCCAGTGATTATGCATAAGGCTTGATTTTGAACTTTGTCCAACTTTTCCTATACCCATACCTTTCAACTTAGTAATAAGTTTTTTCCTCCATACATAGTCAAAAGCAGCTTGGAAGTCAATAAGCACTGCAAGTGTATGTTATCTTCTTTGGAAGCCATCTTTCACTTCCTGAGACAATCTGATGACCTGGACGACCGTGTTTCTTGTCTTCCTGAAACCCATCTGTCTGTCTGAAAGAAGTTTTTTGGCTCAAGATATTCTTGTAGACGCGCCATTCGTTCAACCAGTTAACAGAGTGTGCTCGTGAGTGAGATAGGCCTGTAACCGTTGATAACATCAGCTGGTTTTCCATTTTTTAGCTTTGGTAGTACCTCTGCTTTCTTCCATTGAGCTGGGACATGGCTTTTCCATGTAATATTTATAAATCTCAAAAGGATGTCTTTAGCTTTATCTCCCAAGTTTTTCAAGAATTTAGGCAATAGACTGTCTGGACCAGCACTCTTCCCCATTTTTAGTTTGCTCAGAACAACATCCAGTTCCAATCTTGAAAAGGGTAACAGAAAAGCACACTATCATCAAGATTTAAGCAATCTGGATCCTCTAATAAGTCTTGGTTTTTAATCTTTTCTGGGAGAGTAACATAATTTTTAATAAAACAAGTTTTTAAAATTGCAGTTTTTTTTTTTTTTTGGAAATGTAATGTTGAGTGATTACACTACATTAAAAAAGAAAAGAAAAACAATCCAGTATTATTGAATTAGAGGTTTTACATACTTACAATGCAAGTTTTGCACCTAGGTCTTTCAAACATAGAATTTTAAAATAAAAATAAATCTCTTATTAAAAAAACATTTACCTTAAAATGTAAAGCAGAATTTTGATCATATCTTTATTCATATGTTCAGAATTTCCATGCTGTAAAAAAAAAAAATAATAGAATTTTCATAAAATAGGTTGATACTTGAAAAATAACAAGGAGAACATATAAGATTACCCTCTGCTTTGCTTGTGCCAGTTGTACAGGATATGTTAGAACAGTTGCAGCTACCTTAGAAATAGCAGAAAAAACAAAATAGGACAGAGCTGTATTACTCCTTGTTTGCTTTTTTAGAAACTCATAAAAAGCCATATGTATCGCAGGATTCGAAACTAAAATTAAAGATGGAATAGTACCACTCCAGAGAGCGCTACAGCCTTCTTTCTTAGAAACCATTATCAAGCCCTCTGAAAGAATAATATTTTATTAGCTGAAAATAATAAATCCTATTTTACATTTAGAAAGGTACAACATGTCTGGGATAGTTTAGGAAATAAAATAAATTAACTTTAAAAAAATAATTAGAAAATAAGCTTGTATCTCCAATTACTTTAATTTGTTGAACAAAATATCATAAACAGGAACAAATTGAGGAATTCTGGCAACTACCTCAGGGCAGAAATGGTTACAACACAGAGATTATCAGGAGAGGGAAAAATACAATGGAATTTCATGGGTAAGTAAACTTGGAGTGAGAAAATCTTTAGCCAGATGGCACATTTCTTATCCCTCAACATTTTCAGAAGGCGCAATAAAGGAAAAAAATTAGTAATTAGATGAAATCTAAAACAATTTTCAGAGAGAGCTAATACTTTTATTTTAAATGATTTGGTAACAATACCATATTATTAGTGTAAATAAATGATAATTACCTAGGAGATTTTTATATCCAACTTCATTAGTAACACCAGCCATTTTCATTCTTGTGTTTACCATCCACAATGGAGATGTTAATAGAACATTCACAACTCCTTAAAACATAATTTTATTAATAACCAGTGAATATTAAAAATATTTTTTTTAATGAAAATCGTAACTTGAAAATTTGCTCCATGCTGTAATATATAACTTAAAATATCTATTAAGCCATTTAAAGATTTATTACGAGGCAATAATTAAAATGCTGATTTTTGAGAGGTTTTTAAAATTCAAAACAATTCAGTAACTATTCTGGTAAAAATATTTATCTTTTGTTTACAAAACTGACAAGAAA
>NW_027109758.1:1273269-1274771 GCF_000696795.3 Halyomorpha halys
TATATATATATATATATATACATACATACACACACATAAAAAATAAAGCAGTCACTGGATATCAGACAAAATAATTTAACTGAAAAAGAAAATTACTTTTTAAACCAGCATTAATTAGTTTTTAACAAACTGTATCCATACCTGCCAATGTGGCAAACAATAATTCCATATTCTTCTTTTGAGGAAATGACTTCTTAAGTCCATGGTAAACATAAAAGTATACAAAATTTGAAACACATATGCTTTGGAGTACTGGAACTATCCCTCGATAAAGGGTAGAACTGAAATAAATAAATAAATAAAAATAAAACAATGTTATTCTAATTTTAAAAATACACCAAAAGGTGATAGCAACTCACAATCCTTCTTCACGGATTAAATCCTTCATGATTTTGAAAGTATTCTTTGCACTTCTTCTTTCTTCCACTGAGCATTAAAATTCTTTTTACTTATAATTATTAAAATACTTGCAACTAGAAAATTATTCATTCTTAAATTAAAAGTAAAATTGGAAGATTATTTGACTCTAGTTACTAATGAAAGATGTAAAATCAAAATAGTACAAAAACTAAAAATATTGTAAACTAGGGTAGGGCTAGATGATATGAAGTATACTATAAACTAAAGTAAGACTGGATAAGATAATGAACAAAATAATGTGAAAATTATATAAAAATTAACAGCATAAATTAAAAGAAAATAGAAATAAGATGGACAGAATAAAGTATAGTTGAAAAGATTAAAATCCAGAGGTGCAGTCATATCAAGTAAAATAACAGATACAAGTAGAAGTAAGAACAAATATAGAAGAACCTTAAAATAATGAAGAAGAAAATAAGGTAAGGTTTTGATGGTATGGTAAATAAATCAAGTGGAAAAAAATACAGTTGAGAAAAAAAAATGAACAAATGAGGATACTCAACATACAATACAATATAGAATTCTGATTGTTCATATTTTTTTCTTCATTATTTCTTTCCTTCTTTTTATTTCTGTTGTATTTGTTCTTACTTTTACTTTTATCTATTATTTCAATCGGCATTACTTAACCTGTGCATTTTATTATCATTATTTATACTTTATTCTGTTTGTCTTATTTCTATTTAATTTGTACAGTTATTTTTATAAAATTTTGATATTAGTTTACAACTAATTTCAAATTATCATAAGTCCTATTGCAGTTTACAGTATTTTTTAGCTTTTTGTATCTTGTTTTTAGTGTCGATAAAGGCCAGCAAAGAGGGGTGAAGGTGAAACATTAGTGTATAATGAAGTTTTTTTTTACTACTTTGAGATTTCTTTTTTGACCAACACCCAGACTTTCTTCCTTCATTGAAATATAAAATTAAATAAAGATTAGTCAGTTAATTGCTTACCAATACATACTTTACATTAGACAAATATAAACACCATTAAATAATATAATAAGCAGTTTATATACAATGCAAAGAAACATTAAAACTACCAGGGCATTCAAAAAGTCCTGTCGTTTTTCGTTTGTT
>NW_027109758.1:1275961-1294503 GCF_000696795.3 Halyomorpha halys
TTATTTATAATTTCCCCCAAAAAAACGACAGGACTTTTTGAATGACCTGGTATGTTAATGCCTCAAAATGCATATCAGCCAAGTTAGTTACATAAAAGGAAGTTTTACCTTGGAGAAATGAAAGGTTAAGTAAGAAAAAATAAATGTAAATATTTCAGAATCCATTAATTTTTTTTTTCTATAAAAGATACGAATGATGCCGTTTCTATACCCTAGTAGGTACAAATACTTATAAAAACATACAATCACGAAATAAGTCGTAGATAAATTTAATTATTAATGTTAACTGTACATAAATCTTTACAACTAGCAAGATTAGCATTTCTAAAGTAAAAAGATTACTGGACAAACATGGTTACTAAATAATATCCAAACTACACATATAAACATATTTACTATGCTTTATAGACCTAACAATTTCAAATAAAGGTTGGTGAGTTGACATAACTATTTTAAATATTCCCAATGGTGTGGACAGAGTTGACCATACACTTATTATAAGAAATGCAGTAGGTGTGGTCAGTTAAGAGAAGATTAATGATTAGTTAAATTTATTTTTCAATCGTACCAAGGTTTTAGCTGGAATTCTTGTGAAGAGGTAGAGGATTCTAAACCAAGTAACATGATAAAATCTTCTACTTTTTAGGGCTAATGGAAGCCTATAGTTTAGATCGAAATGATGACACAAATATAAGAGAAATAAAACTCATTATTAGTGTTCTTTTCCCAGTCAGTTTCCACCAACCAACTTCTCCTTTTATAAAATACACACAATTGTTCAGTAGCTGATCACAGTTATTTTAAAAAAACCAAACACTTTGATAAAACTACAGTAGTACTTACATTGAAGGCGACTCCGCACTGTATCTAGTGGATAAAAAACTACCATCCCTATGACACTACCCTGAAAATATTAGTAGTGTCATAAAATGAATTATTCACCATGAATATTTTTTTAATTTTGTAGAAAGATAACTTACAACTGCTCCAGAAACAGCATGGATTAAATTATTATAGGTAAACAAATTTTTAGAAATCACAGCCATTTCAAATTTGTTTTGTTGATAAGTCAGATATTCAGTATAAGAGAGGCCGTTTAAATAGGTTGAGCTTTAACTCAATTCCTTTACTAACATTCTTTCTCTTCCTGCTTTGTCACACTAAATTGTAAGAGGTTGACAATTAATTCAGATGAACCGCGCATGTACTCCCAGCAGAGTGGGAGGAATAAAATCCAAAGAGGTGGGGAGATATGAGATACAAGTACGACGAATGTGAAAAAGATTTACTAACTTCATAGAATTAAATTATAATTCCTAGATATAACAGCATTAGCTCAGCTTAATGAAGGCCCAACATTGCATAATATCCAATTATAGTAAGATAATGAATTAACATTCAACAACAATTAACAATTAAATAACAACATTAACAATTAAATAAGTTACTTCAACTTACTTGAGTTATATTTTGACCGCACCCCCAAACCATCTTCTTCTCGTATAAGCCATCCACGGTCAAATATCTCTTATGATTAATAATTAACAATCTTTTCAATTACAAATGAATGCTTAAGCTCTTCCTATTGTGATGTCAGAAAAAACTTAAGTGCTGAATACAACAAGTGCTGCTAATTCTACCGACCAAATTGATCTGTCCATAGCCCTAGAAATGTACGTTTTACCTAATACCCACTTTCGGGGAATCAATGACGTTGTTAAGAGAGAGACACCCAGCTACTACATCAAGTTTCATCATTTATAGACAACTTTAGTAACGACCCAATAATTAAACAGGTATGCAATGATACCCCGATCTCTTAGAACGAATAGATATGACGGCAGGGTTATTTCGTCTTATTTTCAATCAAATTATTTTTTATTTTATATTAGTTTTTCAGGTATTGGCATTTTATTATCGAGTATCGAAACTTTTGTTGAAGTATCGTTTTGAAAGGAATATCGCTACTTCGATTTAAGAAGGTGAAAATGATTAACTTGAAATAGAAAATAGCTTCGATGATATATTTATAACATATATTTCTAATTGTATATATTTAACCTCTTTCATATTTTATTTAAATAATGTTCTGCTCCAATAATGTTTTAATCTTCTGTTGGTATCATTTAATATCTACTTAATGTAGTATTATATAGGCTTCAAAGCTTGTTATTTTTCTATTAATTAAGATTGTTATCTCGTGATTTGTTTTCAGATCTAATGAAGGCCTTGAATTTAGTTTGAAATGTTCCTACCGATGTTTTTAAATGTAAGTTAAACATATAACACTAACCATTTAATTCTTAATGTAAGATCCTTATTCATCCTTACCCCCTATATAAATAGGGAGTTAAATAATTGTGATGTTTAGTTATTGTAATACTAAATCAAATTTTATTTAACCTTAATATTTAACATTCAAATGTTAGCTACCTACAAACATACACAATATCTTAACTTTAACAATACACTTTGTAAAGGATGATACGTTTCATAAACATTTATTTTCAATTTATGTCAAAGATCGACTATAGAACCGATAGTTCGGAATCTTGAGGTTATGAAACCAACTGTCAATAACTACAGTACACCATAATTTTCAACCTACACGACCAATTTTATTGAATGTGTGTCTGTATTATTGCTACAATTTACCTCTGAAACAGTCAATATATTGACCATATTGACCGTGAACGAGGCCCTCAGGTAAAAACGTTAGTAGATACTAATGCACCATGACATTCTTAAGATGAAAGCCCTGCCATTTAAGGAGGTAGTTTTGGGTTCAAATTGTTTTAAAACACTCGGGGACATTATTTAGTGTCCTCTCTCGTTTACTGTCCCATGCATATGCCTTGACAAACCATTGCTGCACAGTTTTAGTCATTGCAGCAACTGCCATTGTGTATACTGTTAGAAATGAAAGACTGGGTTGATAGAGACCAGAGACCTCCAAGTAGATAGAAAAGCACAAAAACTACTGACCATAAATACATAAGGATATAATGGAGTTATGACTTTCCTCATGTAAAAGATCTTTGGATTTGAAGAAAATCTTGAGGAATTATGTTTACGGAAACTCCTTGTATAGAGGGTAAAAAACTACTAAAAAGCAAGTCCAAAAATTTCAGATTTTTTACTTCAATAAATTCGTATATAAACGATTTTAAGGGCACTGAAACGGTTTTGACTTTTTTTTTTTATTAAAAATAAGTTTTTTGGCATACTTTATTCGAAGTATCTTTTGGTTTTTGTTATTTTTTATACATTTAAACTCATTTTATTCAATCAGAAATATTTTTTATTAATCTACACATAAAAAATACACAATACAAGTAAACATATAGATTGGTATATAATTTAATCGATTAGAATAATTAATTAATAATAAATTTCAACAAAGTCGGATTAACAATATGTTCGACGTAGAAATATAGCTGTTCCAAGGAAAATAAATGTGAGCATTCGTACTACAAGAGCCGGGGAAAAAAGGCAGTATTTAACCATAATTTTTTGTTACTTTAATGAAAACTATGTATAATTACTAGTCAAAACTGATGTGTCTGCTAAGTATAGAAAGGGGGATAAAAAATGGCGGAAGTTTCAAAAACTTAAAAAAAAATCATTTTTCATTCGGAGCTCTATATCTTAAAAACTACCAACAACACTAGAAAATCTATAAGGACATATTTAAAGAAGAGTAAATTTTCTGAAATATGAGCCCTGATAGAGCTATTTACGTCCAATAGTTCTCGAGATATAGCCTATTAAAAAGCATCATTTTATAAAAATGTACTGAAAGATCATTAGTTAGTTAATTTATTTTGAGAAATCTATATCTCAGGAACTATATAACGTCACGATGTCTATTAACACTCAAATTAAAGCTATTTTAATCTGAGTGCTAGTACTATAAAGTAGTTTATTGCCTTTACATTTGTAGGAAGAGTAGTTTTCATGATATTTGCTCAAATAAATTGATTTATAGTTTTTCGGACAATAAGTTTGATTTATGAAAATCTTTATTACAGAAACCATAGGACGTACAGATGTCTGTCTGCACTAAAATTAAAGCTAGTTAAATTTTCTATAAAATAGTTAATAGTGTTTATCTTTGTAGGAGTTGTAGTTTTTATAATATTTGACAAAATAAACTCACAAAATATTAATTTCTAGTTGTTCATATAAAATGTTCGATTTTTGAAAAAATATATCTTTGAACCCATAAGACGCACATATGTGTGCCAGCACTCAAAATAAAGGAAATATAACTTACTATGAAGTAGTTTATGACACTTATCTTCGTAGGGGTAGTAATTTTTATGATATTCACATATGAATATAAATTTGGCAAATGAAAATTTGTCCCAACAACTATAAATCAATTTATTTTAGCAAATATCAAGAAAATTACTATTCCAGCGAAGATAAACGTAAGGAAACTACTTAATTATACATTAAACTAGCTTTAATTTGAGTGCTCATAGACATCTGTACGTCAAACGGTTTTTGAGATATAGATTTTTCGAAATAAATTCACTAACTACTGATCTTTCAGTACGTCCCATACATTTCAAATATTGTTTTTTAAAAAGCTATATCTAGAGAACTATTGAACGTAAATAGCTCTATTAGGGTGCATATTTTAGCAAATTTCCTCTAATTTAAATAATGTTCTCTTAGATTATATATTGTTCTTGGTAGTTCTAAATATATCTGAATAAAAAATTAATTATTTTTAACGTTTAGAAATAGCCGCCATTTTTTATCCCCCCCTTCCTATACAAGGCAGACTCATCAATTTTGACTAGTAATTATACATAGTTTTCATTAAAGTAATCAGAAATTGGGGTGAAATATCTGCCTTTTTTTCTCCTCTTGGACTGTTGTACTATAAGGGAAAGCAATGGTTGAAGTTTAATAAAATTGATCCTCTACATATCACCAACTCGCACAATCCCTGAACATTGAGGGCCTGGGTAAACACCTACACTGTAAACAGATTTGATTACAGACAGATAAGAAGTCATATTTTTCCTTAATATCTTGGAAAATTTTGCCTCCGAGGATATCTTTTTCCTTTTCCTGTAAAAATACCAAGATTCCCCATCTTCGGTTGAGAGGCAGCAAAAATTTTTAGTAAGGATTCCAACATTCATTTTCTGAAAAACATTAAAACTGAAATGTTCAAAACTATTTACCTACCCTTTACCAAAGGGATACTAGAATAAAAATGAAAATAAAACGGATAAAATACACTGAGATGAATAATTGTTATTGGTTTCGGACAATTACATTTATAGTCTAGAAGCAGGTAGAAGAATGTCATATGATCAAATTATATTTATTTTCCTTAACAGCTATATCTACAATTTTTTAATGGAAATATAGTAATTTATTTTAATATAACCAAATGAATTCGCTTCCTTTTAATTTAGTAAGTTCCTTTTCAGTTTCTTCTTTGGGAATCAATTCATCATCTAATTTAACCAGAGATATCTTTGGTTGGTAACCGAATTCATTAGCAATGTATACAACCTTCCTTTGGTAACCATCTCTTCCATTGGAGAAGTAAGAGCCGTTTTTGTTACCTCCCAGATCTCCCACTTCTTCGTGTCCGTGGAAGCTTAGGGTGTAATTAAACTTGTATAACTTAGCCATATAATCTAGAATCTTTATTTCCATTTCACTTAGTTTAGGTTGTAAATTGGTGTTTATTGGAGTTGTTTTAATCTGGTTCAGATTAAGATTTGTTGTCAACCCGTTAGTTACTGGTTTTGTTGTAGGATGTGATCCTGGAACGTTTATTTGGGTATGTATATTACCACTCAACGGTTTATCATAATCTTGATGAGGAATATTATTTGGGATCGAAGTGCTCGGAACTGGCGTAGCAGTGTTTTGTGGTCCTTGTTTGTTTTGTTGTTCGTATCCATGTTGTTGGTTGTTTGGTGGCACAATTTTACTATACCCACTAGCCTCGAAACGATTCATAGGAGTATTACCGACAAGTGGAGAAGACTGAGAATCTCTGTTGATATTCAAATTTTGTTTACTGCTGACGTCCGTTTTTACAAATGATTTGTCGCCTGGAGGGTATTCTTTTGGAACCATAATGGGCATAGTTTCTGGTATCAGACAACCACTGCATCCCCTTATACCGTTTAACTGCAAATTACTGGTGAGTGGCTTGGCAGTAGTAGTAGTGACTTTACCAGGAGCTAAAACACAGAAAAATCAAAGTAGTTAAAATAATAAATACGATTGTACATAATATCAAATCATCACGCTTGGATGTGAATAATATATCAATTCAATTATCGGCCAAGGTTTTTAAATAATACTTGAAAGTTTTAATGGGGCTTTCTATATTCTTCTAGCTACAAAGTAGTGATCATATAAACCAAAAAGTAATAAGAAAATAAGAAGTTATTCAATGCAGAGTTAAGATTGCTCTATTAAGTATTCAGATTAAGTTTAAATTGATGTATCATGGAACAGTGATTTATATCCTCAGTAAACAAATAATAAATGCGAAAGATTTATTGTGGGTTTTTCGATAAGGATAAAGCAGGGATCAAATTCAATATTAGTCTATGAAAAACGCAACTATTTCTTGGAAGTTATAAATGGTTTTGATCTACTTTTTGTATAGACAAGAGTTTTTTAAAACATCCATGAAGTGTTTTTAAATTTCTACTACAAATATATTTTTTATTAAAAGTTTTATATTTTAATATTTATTCTACAAACATGTAATCAATATAATATTTTTCTTTGTTAAAATTACATTACGAAACATGAAAAAATTCAGTAAGGTTGAAAAACAGAAAATGTTTTAGGAAGATCATGTGAAATAATATTGAAAATCATAAAAAAAAAGAGAAAGAAAGAAATATTTTCTATAAGATAATTACGTATTAGACCTGCATAACGATATTTCGATATATTATTATGTATTACAAACTGAAACTCTGAACTGGATACATTTTTATGCGAATTTAGGCCCGAACTCAACAAAAAAATAAGAATCTTTGGGATTTTGTTTATCCCTTTTCAGAGATCACAGCGTGCAGAGGTCGACCGCAGTGATCTAATAAAAGCTATAATAATATAACAATAGGGTATGTTATGATCCGCAGCAACATAATTACAGTTCAACAGCTCTCTGATAAATCAGTACCTTTATTGAAAAACTATCACAACTATAAATGGTAGCATGAAAACACCGTGCTTACAATGTTTTTGTGGGATACAGTAACTATGAATATGTACATAATTACAAACATATTTTTACTTTTACATCAAGGATTTACTTACGAAATCCAACTTTAATGTTCTTCATGCTTATTATTTTGAAATCGCCATTTTCATCAGTGGCGTACACTGTGACGTGATAAATACCATCAGCTGTGATGAATCCAAACTCGCCCATAATTATGCCCTTTTCATCTGGAACAGTAAAATCATAGATTTGTCATGAAAATAACACATTAAATGATACCAAGACCTTTTATCAATTTTTTTATCAATATTATCATGAGGTAATATTTTTCATCATCGCTGAAAGGATTTCTTCATTCATCACGATATAGAATAAAAACTGCTAAAGAACAAAATAATAATTATAAAAATTGGAAAACAGATTGGTGAAATTGTATATTTGAGAAAATAGTTATTATAATTGGAAAACAGATTGGTGAAATTGTATGTTTCAGATAATAATTATACAAATTGGAAAACAGATTGGTGAAATTGTATATTTGAGATAATAATTATTATAATTGGAAAACAGATTGGTGAAATTGTATGTTTGAGATAATAATTATTATAATTGGAAGACAGATTGGTGAAATTGTATATTTCAGATAATAATTATTATAATTGTTTATAACTAATATTGCATTACCTTTTTTTTCATACCTATGCTGTTCCCCGTCAATGGTGAAGCCGAATTCATAAGGTCTTTTTTCGTCACTATCACGGTCTACTGGACTACATATAATAGATGTTAGCAATAGCACCTGAATATGCAAGGAACCTGTCTTAAATTATCAGATCACAATATTCAAAAAGTAATAATTTTGAAGTAAATAAATAACCTTTTAAACAAATAAATAAATAAATCAGTAATAATAATTAAATTACCATTATCGTCCTTTGAAAAGAAACAATATATTCTGGATTTTATTTTCTAGGAAGTTATTTATATTAAATTTTTTAAATAATAACATTTTTTTTAAAAAATAATGTGGTTGTAAAAAATGATTAAGATATATGTATAAAAATGACTAAATTTCACGACAGAAATTGATGAAGTTGAAAAATATGGGGATAAATAATACTTGAGTATGGGATAAATCATGAAATGTTGTAAATGTACAAAATATAGAATAATAATATAATCTAATTGGAAGTTTTCTTCACCCCTGCATTTTAGAAAAGAAATAATACGTCTTTTCCTATTACTATGTGCTATTTTTGTTCACAAAGGCTCTGAGATTAACCAAGATAACAGGAACTCTTAAACAGTCCAGTAAATAAAGCTTAAATTTTAGATGTACCTAGAAAAACAGGTAAATTAATTTCTGTAAATGGATTCTTAAGTAAAGTTGTCTAAAAAACATGATGGTAAAAATTTAATTACTAAATGAGGGCCTCAAGCCATGTTATAGCACATTTTTTTTTTTTAAATTGCCGCCATATATTTTTAGGTTTATTGTTCAATTTGAACTTCAAACTGAGCCATAGAACTCTTTACCTTCAAATTTTTTTTAGATACAGTTGATTTAAATACCATATATTTTCCAAACAATGAGGAATCAAAATTATATAAATTTATTTTGGTAAATATTATGTAAACTGCTACTATTACTGAGATGTTCATAATTTATTTCTGTGTAATAAATTTAACTAGCTTCAAATTGAGCCGCAATAGACATCCCCACGTTAAATAGTTTCCAAGATATCGAACTTTCCTTAACATATGGCTTTTTTACTGATTGTGATACAAAATGCCAGAATCTTGTAAATCTTGTAAAGATTTTTATTAGGTAAAAGAATCTTGTAAAAATATTTATTAGGTGCGCTGTACGAATTAAAAATACCTATGATTAATTATAATTCACTATATATTAAGTTGAGCCTTTGAAATCGTGACGTGGAATAAATAGTTCAATAATTAGTTTTCAAGAAAATCTACTGATCCTTTTGTTGGTAACAATGTGGTTAAAAATGAAAACTTATCATGGGCAGACTTTTTAAAAAAATATTAAAAGAAATTTGGCTTATCTAAAAACTAAAATTATTGATGATAATACAATATTGATAAACTAAAATTTATTAATAATGAAAATTTGAGTACTTTCTGTAAAGGTTGATGATATTAAATTAGTTTTATTTTACTACTTTCATTGACAAATAATAGATAGCAGACCGATAAGTTGTCTTAAATAAGGACAACGTTTCGGTCCTTAATACAGATGTTTTAAGGGATTTATTTGAAGTGAAATAATATTAAAAAAAAAAATATGTATACTTAGAAATATTAACAAAGATAAAGCATATTAACAATTAATTGTTGTGCATATAATTTGCTCAAAAATAAAATCAACAAGTTTTGGACTTATACCGACGATATGGTAAAATATATTTATCCTGTTTGAATATTCCAGTGGATTTTTTTCAGTGGACAAAATAACAAAAGTGAAAACTTATCATGGGCAGACTTTTTACTTCTGCTATAAATTCAATACAAAGAAAAAGAAAAATGTAAAATCTTTTGTTTTTAGTTGGGTTCCTACGTATAAAAACAGCATTCACTACACTATACTGGCACTGGACATTTTATTCCGGTACTATAACGTTTCGTTTAAAAGTTGAAGATATAGTATATACCTCTATACACATATTGTTATATACCAAAATTTAATCCTTTAAATTTTAATAGATATTTAAGCTGCTTGCACTATATTAATAGGATATTGTGCTTGATTATTTTGAACATTCTTGTGTATTAAACATACTCATCCTGGGCCATTGTTAAACATTTTACTATCTTCTATTACAAACAGTTTTACATTAGAATCCACTATAAGAAATTTGTTTACAATTACTACTAGATTAAATTTTACTGGACTAAGCGCAACCATACAAGAGAGTCCAAGTCGTGAAACTAATTGTTAGATAAAGCATTGGTTTCGCGTGATATTTTTTTTTTAAGTTAGTTAAGATTACATATTAAAATTCATGTCTTTTTTTTTATCCACTTGGGATTGTTTTTAGTGCAAACTTGCAATCATGATAACCCACTTGTGATTTTTTTTAGTGTAAACTTGCAATCATGATAATCCACTTGTAATTGTCTTGGATGCCTTCCAATTATGATAATGGTACAAGAATTGAAGGTCAGAGTGGACACGTATCCTAACGTTACGACACTAAACAAAGATTTATTAATGCGGATCCGACGAAGCGCGTTATCAGGAAGAATCGTGAAATGCGAAGAAATTCAATTATTTGATTTCAATAACATTAAGGAATAGCAATGAGGCAATATGTCTGTTATTTATCACCGTGAAGAACAGCAAATATTCTGACGTAACGGCTCAGCCGCTAGCGACTTCTGACCTCCGCTGAATGAGGAACATAGTTGTTTTCCTTTTTTTTTTTTCCAGACATCTCGTTCTCTTCGAATCAATAACCGTAAACATTATAATAATAAAAATAACGGCAATACGTAGTTCAGAGGAACAGCTAGTCTATTAACAATACGGAATATAAAAAACAAAACAAAAAATAGGGTAAATATAATTTACCATATCGTCGGTAAAAGTAAAAATGACCTAAGTCCAAACCTTGTTGATTTTATTTTTGAGCAAATTATATGCACAACAATTAATTGTTAATATTATTTATCTTTGTTGATATTTCTAAGTATACATAATTTTTTATATTTTTTCACTTCAAATAAATCCCTTAAAATATCTTTATTACTTTTTTTTTGACGTTTCAATAATTTTAGTTTTGAGATAACCCCCTAATTTCTAGCATTGCATCCTCTTCCATTCCTGACAATCCTCCAAGGCGCCTGAAAAGAAGATGGCCACGAGACCAGCAAATGTAAAATATCATTAGAGTGCTACCAATGGGTAGTTGCTCTACACGCCTGTAACACTCCACTTTAACTAAGGACATATTTACTAAATGTATTATGTAATATAAAGTTGTAAATTTCAATAAAGATATTAAAAAAAAATAATAAAAGTTTTGAGATAAGCCAAATTTATTTTAATTTTTTTTTACCTTATGTTACTTTGAGCAAGCAACATTGAAAAAGTGGCTAAAATTGGAAATCAGCATGAAACCCATCCTCCCAACTTATGGTATTCTTACTCATCATATCTTTAAGAAATTCTCTAGTCGCGAGTTTTCGTTGATGTACTACACATCACAATCTCTCGAGGAGGAGTTCATAACAGAAGAGAATCTTTCCCAGAGCACCCGCCCTTAAAATCCAGAATTAGATCCGGTAATATCTTACCTTTGAAACATAAATTAAAAACGAGTAGAGGAGTCTTTGATAAAAAAAAATCAGTTAAATCGAGCAAAATGACATCCTTTTATGTATCCCTGGTGTAAGAGGATAGTCAATTGTTAAGTTGTGTTATTGCCTATGTTTTGCCCTAATTTAGAAATAAAACGTTTTAAGGGTTTTTTGGTCAAGTTAAATGATTTAATTAATTGTTAATTTTCTGTACATGATAGTCATTATTATATTTAATTTTAATTATTATATTTAAAAAAAAACTTAATACGATGAAAATTTATTATTTTCTAGATATATGATTCTAGAAATCACGGTTTCTAGTAACTTTTTCACTTAGCAATGAAGCAATGATGTCCAAGAAAAATAATGGATCAAATTTGTGCGAGTAACATTCACCACAAGTTATAGAGAGGGCTACTTGTCACGGTTTGCGATAATTGTTCCCATCATGGATTAACACTTAGAGAATGGAAGGAGGTATTGTATAAAATATGTAGGTATAATATATTACATACCTAAATATTATAACTAAAGAAATGTTACAAGCTCAAGAAATATTGTCGTTTACAACCACTTTTAAAATAGATTTAGAGCTAAATTTAATCATTTATATAATATTGTTTTAATTGTTAAATAACTTCAACAGATTCCGTTTTAACAGAATACCTATACTCTTTAATGAATTAAAAAACATGAGAGATATTGAAAATTTGTATTTATTCGAGCTAAACTCGGTGTTGAGTTCTCTATGGGACGATGTGCTTCCTTATTGTTATATGTCTATGGGCTTCCTTATTATTAATATATTCCTTGATGTTGTTATTGCTAATATATTCCTCATTGTTATGCATCGATAGGCTTCCTTATTGTTAATTAAAGAACTATTCAAGTAATTTACATAGTTGTTTACCCTAAATTGAAAGATAGAATTTAAAATGAACTTTATAAGAGGTTCTGAAGTGCCAAGGGAGCAAACATAAGTTCGGATGGATCATGTGCAGCATGGTATTTGCGCAGTAAGGACTACGTTCCAAACCCATGGTTTATTCATGGGGACAGAAACTCATTTTAGGACTGAATGGACGTATTTCAAACCTTCTTGATAAAGACCAATAATTTAAGTCAAAAGAAAATATTATGAGACAGTTTTAAACTAAGAAACAGAAAGCACTAGAATATTTCGTGGAATTATAGCATGAGTTGGTATTTCAATCACAAATTGGTTATCATGCACTAGTGAGTATCGGCATTGGTTGGTAAGAGGTCGTTGGAGTTAATCGGTTTGTATATAAGGGTCATCATATAAGACCTCATCTGCTGTCTCTTCTACCTACAAATAAGGCCTATAAAACATATTGCGAATTACTTTAACATTAAAACATTATACATTAAAAAGTATAATTTTGATGGTTCCTGTTGAATTAATTTATCTAAAAGTTAACTGAACTGTGACATTCGAAGAAAAGTTTAACTTGAAGACTCCCAGTAAAGAACAGAAACAAATTAACTGAAGGACATGAGAAGTTAAGGAACTTCTAGTGTATTAAACAATGAATATTTATAAACACGATTGCTCTTTAGAGTTGAGATCTTGTTTCTGATCAGGGTTTTCTTAACGTATTGCGGGATATGTTTTATAGATTGTCCATGCCGTGACCAGGAACTGGGAAGACATTATTGATGAAGAATCCATTAACCTCTTGGATGTTCATCCTTTTGTTGAGGTTACGTCCCTGGCCAATGGTCTGGTGATTTGTTGTTATTGTGGGCTCAGGTATGAATCATTTCTATCGTCTCAATATAATACAAATGTGTTTTTTAGAGGACATATTTAATCTTCCGTATCAACTAATAGTTAACATTTCATTATATATTTGTTCATCTACTAGCCTTTTTCAAGAGTAGTTATTTTTGGATGTTGCTTATATTTAATATGTATACTTTATTCATTATTTATTGTTTTTATTTAAATAACTATATATTTATTATTATTTAAAATGATAATTATTAATTTAAGGCGTAAAGCTCTCGTTTTGTGTATTGCCTAAAAGAAAAAATTGCTTTCATTCGGCTTTAAAGTCAAAGAACGTTATGGTCGTTTAAACGATAATATGGTTAAATCAAGCATTGATAAAATCTCGGTGTTAGATAATTAATAGGCTCTGTTTATCACTTTTTATTTTATAATTAAAATTCTATATACTAGCTTAAATATCCAAATATTAAAAACATTTTTATATAAGATGGAAACCTGTATTACCGTTTATTATAGTTTGTAAAGGTGAATATTAAGTATACTAGGTAAACGGTCTATTTCTATCAATCTTTATTATTCTTTACCAAAAATAATTGCTTAATTAATTTATTAAGATGTTGAGCTGAAAAAAACTTCTATTTAGAATATTATCAGTATTCTATATGTGTTGTACTACGTTTCGGGTATTACCCATAATCATGTACTAATGTTCCTCATTTTATAAAGTGCATCTATGTCTCATTTGAAGAATTGTCCTACAGTAACATAAAGTTAAATCTATAACATAATTTATGTTTAATTAAATATCCATTTGAATTAGGATCTGAAGGCCGTGATATTTGGTTGAACAACCCAGAGCGTTTCTAGATAGGGCTGTCTATAACCGTGGTTCCTAAACTGGGTGACCCAAGTGTATACCAGGGGTGCCGTAAGGGAATGATCTTTCTCTATCACAAAAAATAAATGAAATGCAACTATATATTTGAAAATTTTTATTTTATTTTATTTTTTTGTTTATTTTTTTTTTTTTTATCCTTTTCCGATATATTCAACCGTTCTGAGAATAATTGTGACGACATTTTTATTTTAGCCCAAAAACGGTGGCATTAATTTTTTTTTAGCTCAACAAGAGTGCCGTGAAGGATTTTTAGCCCAATAGAGGTGTTATAACAAAAAATGTTTGGGAACCGCTGGTCAAAAGTAAGAAAAAAAAATTCAGAAATATAATTTTTATGTAAATTGAGACCAAATCCTGATTTATTAAGAATATTATTAAGAATTAGTATACCAGTTTCATTGTTGAACAACTAATAACTTTCTTCAAATTAAGATTGTTTTTTTCAAAAATAGAAATTCAAATCCAAGAGGTAAGCTTTGCTAAAATTATGAAATGAATACATACAAAGTTTTTGTCGATTTTTTTTTGGAAATTGAAATGAAGAAACTAAATTTAAATTTTAAAAAGATAAAACGTTATTGAAACGTCTAAGAACTAATTGAATTAATAAACGTATGTGTACATAAATATTATTATACATAAATAAATATTTTTTTAAGAATATGTATTTTTTAGAATGAACTTTATCTATTAGAAAATATTCAAGCTTTTTGTATGATCGTTAATTTTTTAGCGTTTTTTAAACTTTGTGACAAAATGAAAATCCATTCTTGAGGTAGTCCATTCTTTAAATCATTGTTGTCCAATAACTTCTTAATACATCAAATTTATTATCAGGAAAATCATATTTTATTGTTTTCCCAAGTTAATACTTGTCAACAATCGCAGTTTTGGCAAAAAAAAAAAATGGAATTTCAGCTATAAGGAAACTAGAAAATAAGATCACTCAGTTCAACAAACAAATCACGCTTTGTTATTGTATTTTTACCTCATTAACAAGGTACAGCGTTACATTTTAACTCATGAAATGTACACATCTTACCATCGGCTCATAATTTTTTATTTATAGCCGTTTAAAGGTTATTAGCCCTGTATATATTACACCAACTACCAAGTATTTTATTCGCGTATATTATTTTCAATTGATTTAATATATACGATGGCGTCTAGAATTTATTTTTTTTTTTTTTTAAGTTTGAATATATTATGAAATTATCGCAAAAATGTTAATTAAAAATTATTGTTAGGCATTTTAGACTTACATAAACAGAAAAAGTCTGTATCATTCCCGAATATAAAGATGACATCGAAATATTTCAGATTGAAACTAAACAAATCGCTTTGCTTTAATAGCGACACACCTGACCAATAATTTTTATTTTGAATTAGACATAATTCAAAGATTGTACCGTAGAAGGGAGTTATTTATTTTTTACTAACAATCCTAAAGCTAGTAGGGCTCCTAAAAATTAATTGCAGTCTATGATAAAATCCATGGAATACGTCAAATACACAATTAAAACAACTTTATTTTGTTAAATGTGCTTACTAAACCAAAACAGTGATAAGTTACATTTGTCCTAATATTTCTTTCTTGTAATAATTTTACCAATAATCAAGTATGTTTAAATCATTCAATATTTATACACCAATTTTCTACTCCGAAAAGGTTGAATTTATGTCATATAAACATTTTTTAACTTCATTATTTTCTCCTTTCCAATATATATAATATTTGTCTTTATTTTAAAAAAAAAAATTACACTACAAGCCGACTTTTTGGAGTCCTCCGTCTTCAGGACATTTCTACAGATTTATAAAACAATGCTACAATAATATATTTATAAAAACCTATTTAACAATTATTATTTAAATAAATTACCCTATTATAATGATAATATTCTTTCTCTTTCTGGCTTCCAAGGTCTAAAATCTATAAATCTACTGCGTCAATTTTTTTTTTAATTTCAAAATAATCGTAAAAATTAAATTAAAAAAAAAAATGAATACAAATATAAATTTTGAATCAACGTTTAATTAATAATTGTTAAATAGGTTTTTATTATTATATTATATTGAATTGTTTTTCAAATTTTCCAAGAGAGTAATACCAATGAATAGTTTCTCTATATACCGGTATCATACCATTACGATCTTACATAAAATTCTATATATATTCTATATAATATAGCTAGATATATTTTATGTAAATACAATTGTAAATGTTAATAAATAAAAAAAACATAAACAATTTTTAGAACTTACCCGAAGACGGTGGAGGACTCCGAAAAGTCGGTTTGTAGTGTAAATATTTTTTTAAAATTGAGAAAATTTTCGAAAAGGAGAAAATAAGAAAACTACTAAATATTTATATATTATATACATATTAACATTTGAAAATATATTTATAGCCCTACCCTTCCAAAAAATAACCCTATCAAGGTACATACGTCACTGCTATTTAAAGTAAATATTTATAAAATGCTGATCAATCTTTTGTTTTATAAAAAAAAAGGATTTTAATTACCAACCAACAAAATTTTCTTTATGGTAATTTAAATTATAGTTTTTTATTTTTTCCAGTAAGAAAGCTGAATCTAAATCATTGAAATGGAAACATTAAATTTGTAGGTTTTAAATTGGTCCAATATTGAATGGGGTTGGTTCATTCAATCAATCATTTGAAAGAGTATGTCCTCCAAAACAGTTTTTGTTAAATAGCAAATAAACAGGTTTGATAATTTAATAAGAAAAACAATTTTTGCTATCATATTATTATCGACTCTCCGCACATGGTATATGATTGTTTCAATTTCACAGTGTAATATGTAAAAAAAACTCATTTCTATCCAATTTCATCATAGGATATACATATAAAATTTGAAAATTAAATCACGTAATTCCAATTCCTTTCAATAGCAAAATCAATTGAGTCGTTGAATGTAAGAAAGGTGTAAACTGATGTTTCAGATATTCAAGACTTTAGAGAAAGTTCTATACAGATTTTAGTAAGAAATAACAGCTTTAAAAAATAATCAGTCACCAACACAACTATCTATTTAAAGCATTCAAGTTAATGAACTCTTTTTTTTCGTACTCTCGTATTTTGTAAGCTAGTTCAAATATAAATAGGATTTTTTTTTAGAATTTTGTGCTCAACTTTAAACGCTAATGCACTCAGTAATTAATTAAATATTTCTATTTTTTATAAAAATTTGTTTTGATAAGAAAAGAATGACTCATGGCGTGACTCAAATCACTAGCTTTCAATGAATACTGTAAACATTTTTCATGATTTCTCAAACAAGGTTATTATTTGATTATAAGATGATTGTATGAACCAGTAAATTATTTATCTTATTTCTGCGAATTTCTTCGTAATTTTATATTTATAATTGTCTTAATCCGACAATAAATAACAGGAAAACTGATGGAATAAGTTCTGTGTGGTGAAATAGGATTTCGCTCAGAAGAATATCGAATCAACTCATCTTGTCAAGACAGATTATTAATTGAGACAATGAAGTGATATATTTCCATATTGACATATTAATCTTGACTAATATTTAAAAGCTGTTGAGGTTAAATCTTGTGTTTACTTTTAATTGTAAACGATTCCCGTGCGTGATTTCGGCCAGAGAGATAGCATAATACGTATCTTGGCTCCTTGAGAGGAGTTACCACCACATACCTGTATCAAGCATCGCCTCATGTTGATTACTGACTATTTGCCGCACCCCCACCACAGGTTCTGTCCACCTTAGGTTCAAGGGTAAAGGGTACCAAATCAAAAAATATATCCAACAGAGTCATCTTCAAATATTATATGTATGCTAATCAGGCACAGGACAAAGGTTATTTCCTAAAATATGCTAATGAGAGAATAGTACAAGAGCCCAAGAGGAGAAAAAAGGCAGTTACTCACCCCAATTTTTGATTACTTAATTGAAAATTAGGTATAATTACTTGTCAAAACTGATGAGTCTGCCAAGTATAGGTAGGGGGAATAAAAAATGGCGGCTGTTTCAAAGCGATAAAAAAAACTTATTTTTAATTCTCTATTTCTCTATATATTAAAAAGTAGGAACGACACAATAAAACCTAAGAGAACGTCATTGAAAGAAGGATAAATTTATAAAATATGAGCCCTAAGAGAGTTATTTGACAACGATTGATATTGAACAACTATAAATCACTTTATTTTAGCAAATATCATGGAAACTACTATTCCTACGAAGGTAAAGGTCATAAACTTCTTTATAGTCCATTAAAATAGCTTTAATTTCAGTGCTAATAGACATCTGTACGTCACATAGTTCCTGAGATATAGATTTCTCAAA
>NW_027109758.1:1294623-1345278 GCF_000696795.3 Halyomorpha halys
AAAGCTATATCTCGAGAACTATTGGACGTAAATAGCTCTTTTAGGGCTAATATTTCAGCAAATTTACTCTTATTTAAATAATGTTCTCTTAGATTTTCTAGTATTGTTGATAGTTTTTAAGATATAGAGCTCCGAATGAAAAATCAATATTTTTTATGGTTTTGAAACAGCCGCCATTTTTTAATCCCCCTACCTATACTTGGCAGACTCATCAATTTTGACTAGTAATTATACTTAGTTTTTATTGAAGTAATCAAAAATTGGGGTGAGATAATTGCCTTTTTTTCTTCCCGGCTCTTGTACTAGAAGATTTCATAGCCAATCTTAGGTAAAGGTAAAATATCTTTAATGCTGAAAAAAAAATTGTTAGAAATAATAAACGATGGTTAAATACAAAATATTAAAGAATTTTATGAATAACTAAAGTGAGGTTGTCCCAGGAGGGCTCACGAACCAACAGGGTTGACAAACGGTTACAGTTACTGAATAATTAATTGTCCGCAATAGCCGGATTCTAACCCGAGTACTTGGAGTTAGTAGCACAGCGCTTTACCTCTCTCACGCGCTTTCCCATAACTATTTAAGAAACAGAATATCCTATTAAAAAGTCCAGATAGCAAAGAAAAAAACAGAAAATGAAAATACAGTAAGGATAGAACTTAACGATGTCGGTAAACATAATTTAAATACGTTCGACTCAAATAAAGGAATTAGACATTAAAATATAATAGATAAGGTTGCTTCACCTGTCGTTGATGACCAGGCTGTTAAACACCCTTTCAAAACTATTTAACTCCACCTGAAGAAGATACAAGAAATTTAACAATGATGTTTCTAAAGGATTTATATTCAAGTTAAATTAAATTAATAGTAGTGAAAATAGTGAATTTAAAAAAAAAACATTAGAAATTAGGAATAGGAATAGCATCCGAATTGTATTGGTATAAAATTCATATTTTTATTTGCTATAAAATTCATGATTTATTTGCTATAAAATTCATATTTTTATTTGCTATAAAATTCTTATTTTTATTTGCTATAAAATTCATGATTTATTTGCTATAAAATTCATAATTTTATTTGCAATAAGATTCATAATTTTATTTATTATAATTATGAGAGATAGTTGACCGTGGATGACGTACGAGAAGATGGTTGGAGGTGCGGTCAAAATGAAACACAGATAAGTTTGTGTAACCTATTTAATTGTGCCAACGTTTCGGCTAGAGTTTCTAGTCTTCTTCAGGGCTAAGAATAGAACAAGATAACAACCACAATAAGTATAGAAAATAAAAAAATAAAATATAAATTTATATAATATATAATTTAATATACAATATAAAAGAAAATATGTCATTCTGTTTATATTTTATTTTTTATTTTCTATACTTATTTTGGTTGTTATCTTGTTCTGTTCTTAGCCCTGAAGAAGGCTAGAAACTCTAGCCGAAACGAGGCACAATTAAATAGGTTACACAAACGTATTTGTGTTTCATTTTGACCGCACCCCCAACCATCTCCTTTATTTATTATACAATTCCTAATTTAATTTGTTAGAATTTAAATAATTGCAAAAAACATTACTTAACAAAGGATATAAAGGAATATTATAAATCCACTTAAGAAAAAGATTATTATAAATCCATTAAATTTTCCTTGTGAAAAGTTAAATGAAAATATTATATAATAAAGTGGGGAAAAATTAAATAAATTAATTATCAAAGAAGATGATCTTGACTCAAACGGTATTTTTTGTTACTGAAAAATGTTTTTAAAAAACAGATGATACGTTATCTGAAATCAGGAATAGATGTTAGAATAATGAAAAGTCCTCACCGAGTACATAGTAATTTCACTGTTGGAAAATTAAATGAACATTCAAGGGCATTAATGGCGGAAGACAATGACCATTCTGTTGCTTATTGTGTTGAATTAGCAACAGACTAATTATGTAATAAAGTAAACACTAGTGAAAAGAAAATTATGTAGAAAAAAGTTAATTCATTTATTAGCGAAATAGCTGTGGAAACACACTCCATTGCAGTGAACCACAAAATCATTGAGGAAAAATGATTCAAGATCATAATTTAACAATAATGAAGACAAAAGAAGTATTCATTTAAATTTAGTAAATTCATTTAATATAAAGGGTGATGAACACAAAGGAAAGAATCCATTCAGTGATGATAATATATACGATTTTCTACACTTACTGTCAATATTGGGATCAAAGTCTGAAAGTGATATTTTATGCGATGATGGAAAGAGCGACAAATTTTAAAAAAATTTAAAATTTTAGCAAACAATTACAAGACTTAGCTTAGAAGAAACCATAGAAAAAAAAATCAAAGATAAAACTACGAAGGAAATCAAAATTTTATTCGAAATCAACTTACAATTTTAATGAAATGGTCGAATGGAAAGAGCTCACTCAATGTAGTGGGAACCACAAACCTAGAGAAATGATTAGCTTTAATCCTTTGAACACATAATAAAAAGTTTGAAATCAGAAATAAAAGGCAAATATCCTAATCGTTTATAAATGGCCGATTCGATTAGATATAGCTATTGCAAATATCTAGATCAGGGGGTAGCCAATTCGCGGTCCTCCTTGAACATTTTTCTATTCAGCGAGATTCATCACACTCTTTAGGACTGTCATAAACCTCAGTCTTAAACCTTTTTCAATCAGGATCAGCTCTGACAAAGCCCAACAATGTGGGCCGAAACATTGGTTAACAATTAATAGTTCTTCTACGATTCTATACCTTTACTGACCGCCACTATCTTCCTACAACTTCATTTTTAGTGTTATGTATTTCTTTACATGTGTGTTTAGTATCACCATTATATAATCTATGTTTACATGTAAGAATAATGGTAAACTCAATAATAATATGTCATTATGTTTCAATTTTTCATTCCAAAAAAATGTATATAGTGGATCTAAATGGGATGCATAATTTTAATTTTATATGATACCTTTCCATAGTGGCCAGCAAGATCATTTGGGTTGGCCACCACTGATCTAGATTTATCTATTCCATTACACATTGATCATCCATAAATGGATTACATTATAATCCATTTATAGATATTGAAAGCATAATCACAGAGGGTATCAAACCGAAACCTAAAGCATGTAGAATTCAACTAACGAAGGCAGGCTACGTAAGTGGGAACACGGATTTCAATAAAACGTTCTTTTTGTGATGTTAGATTGAAAAATATTAGACATGTATCAGAGGGTTCTTGCCAATGCGTCCTAGGAGCCGAGAAAAAAAATTGATATAATTTTGGAAATTTTTTATGGTATCATATTTCGGCTTAGGTCTGGGTGGGTGTACTTAATGGTTATTGCATACTAATCGATTTTTTTTTTTTAAATGCTGGTTAACAAACATTGTTGATCATTCTAACTGATATTTTTTTTTTTTTTTTACTTTATTAAGTTTATTCACAACTGTAAAAGTATTTTTACAACCAGCGAATGAGATGTAGAGAGAGAGAGAGAGAGAGAAAAAAAAAAAAAAAAAAAAAAAAGTCATGAAGGCATGAATGTTAAGGTCATCCAATGATGCCTCTCCATTAAAATTGAAATTTAAAAATCAATTTAAGAGGTCCCTATTCCAGCTCCTTCGTAAACGTCGTCTCGTATCTGCTAAGTCTAGTGTAGTGTAACTGATCATAAATGCATAAAACATGAAAAAAGCAGTACCAGTAAAGTATACCAGAGAAATTTGAAACACTTAATACAATTTTTAATATGAATCAAAAGTTCGAAAGTTTCGGAAGATATTTTTTCTATCCATGTTCACGTTCACGAAAATAATTCATAACAGCGTTAACCGAACCCTATGTAACTATTGTCTTAGGGAAACCATATGTCCCCTCTTCCGATCTATAATAATTTCTTTTAGAATTTATATAGGGTGTTTTTTTAAGCCCGATAGAACTTGAAATTGTAAAAAATAACACAAAAAATTAAATTGTAATCAAAATTTTTTTTTTATTCGAAAGATCAATACGTGACATTAACATTTGAAAATGATTTCGGGCATATGGGCACCGCGGCTGTTCTTGACGAAGCGCATTCTGGACGTCCAATTTTGGGCCACTTTTTCGAGCACTGCTGGCCGTATGTCACGAATAACACGAACAATGCTGGCCTCCAAGGCGTCAATTGTTGCTGGTTTATCAGCATAAACCAGTGACTTCACGTAGCCCCACAGGAAATAATCGAGAGGTGTCAAATCGCACGACCATATGCGGCAATTTTGCTTATTAACAAACCCGTTAAGCCAAAAATGCGCCTCATCGCTGAACACAATTTTACAGAATGCGCTTCGTCAAGAACAGCCGCGGTGCCCATATGCCCGAAATAATTTTCAAATGTTAATGTCACGTATTGATCTTTCGAATAAAAAAAAAAATTTTGATTAAAATTTAATTTTTTGTGTTATTTTTTACAATTTCAAGTTCTATCGGGCTTAAAAAAACACCCTATACCTATTTGCTAAGGTCCGGTCAGTAGCATTTTGTTCAGTTTAGGCAGTACTAAACCTAAGCCACTACTAAGTTTCGTAAATATCGGTAATAACAGAACAAAAACAAAGGGTTTTTTGGTGGTGCGAAAAACGAAATCAGCTTTGTTTCTCCCAAAATATATCTTATTCCACTTTATTATTTGCTAGCTGAGTCAGTCCAAATTATTTCAATACTATCTCTTTTATTATGGGATAATGGGGTAATAATACACCAATCACTTTGTTTTTAGGCGTAAAATAACAAAAGTTCAATTTTTTTTGGCAGAACATTGACTTGCCATGTTGTAATATTTCCATTATTTATTACAAGAAGAAATTAGTAAAAGTCAATTTATTTTAATCATTAAAAGTAAATAAAATACTGTTATATGGTCTAGTTACTCTTGATGAAAACAGTTAAATTCATATCTCATTAAGCAATATTATTACAAATTATGAAAAAATTAAGATGTCACATAAAGTTTCAATCATATTTACTATGGATAATCTACTTATTAAAGCATTTTTTGAGATTTAAAAAAAAACCTGAGATCTTAGTAAGGCCAAAATTTTCTGCCAATTTTTTTTTTTTATTCCCATGAAAATTCCTATCTAAGCGTTTTTGGGTGGTGTCAAAAAACGAACATCAACTTTATTTCTCCCAAAAATATTTTAACCCACTTTGCTAGATGAGTTATTCTATATAATTGCAATATTGTGCTTTTATTGTGGCATAATGGGTTAATAACATACAAATATTTTTGTTTTTAGGTGTGAAATAACAAAAGTTAATATTTTTTATGGAAAAACATTGAGTTGGCATGGTGTATAATACTGGATACTTTATCTTTAATCTAATCTGTTAAGAGTTTAATTCAATTGATATCTCCTTTATTTATTACAAGAATAAATTAACAAAAGTAAATTAATTTTAATTATTACAAATAAAAGAAATACTCTTAAATGGTCTTGTTACTCTTGTAACACAATCTTGATTGATAAATTTAAATTAATAGCACATTAAGTGAATGGGTGATGTAATAACAAAGTGCAATATAAAAATCCAATTATATTACTGTGTATAAATTATTAATTTTTACCATACTATAATAGTATTTGACATGTATATTAAACTCATTGAAATGAATCAATTCTGAAGTTACCAACAATAATTGATCAAATAAGTATGTTTAATCTCTAGATTATGGTTCAAATTTTCAGTACTACTGGATACCATATATTAAATCTAATCTGTTAAAAATTTAATTCAATTTATATTTTTCATGGAAGAACATTGGCTTGGCCTGGTACATTATCTCCATTATTTATTACAAAAGAAATTAACAAAACTTAATTTATTTTAATAATTAGAAATAAAGAAAATAATAATGGCCTTTTTACTCTCGTAACTCAATCTTGATTGAACAGTTAATTCAATACCTCATTATGTGAATGAGAGATGCTATTACAAATTACAAAAAAATGAAATGTCTCTTATAAAGTTTTGATAATATTACTACATACAAACTATTTACAATGTAATAATGTTTGACATTTACATTAAACACAACAAAATAAACATATTCAGTAATTATCAACACTGATTGATCAAATAATTCATATTCAAGCTGCAGATTGAGGTACCAATTTCAGCATTATTGGATCTTTTGGGACTGTAATCAAAGGAGCACTACCTATTATGATTGGTATCTTGGTTGCTGCACAGGATTCCACCCGACATTTCCTTAGTAGAGTGATAAGGCTTACTTTAGTTTGAAGTTGTCCAAATCTCATACCTACAAATAATAATGTTATTGAACTTATTGCTTGCAATTCCTTTGAGGTTTTCAAATGATTTACTGGACTTACGAATACACATTCTAGGGCCTTCTCCAAAGGGAAGATAGGTGTATGGTTTGATTGAGTCTTTATTCACTTCAGAAAATCTTTCCGGATCAAATTTCTCAGGATCTGGGAAATACTCTGGGTCATGATGTAAAGACCAAACAGGAATGAAAATAGTATCACCTGCTTCAATTTTCTATCCATACGAAGTAGTATAAGGTTTTGTGCAATATCTCGTTAATAATGGTAATGTAGGGTATTTTCTCATAGTTTCTGGAAAAAATATTATACTAATTACATAATTTAGACAATTTCTTAGTCAGGGATCAATAAAGGAGATACAGTGAAACCTTGGTAAAATGGATCTCAATGGGTTTTTAAAAAATGTATTATATTGTTACATTCAGGTTCATTGTAGTGAGGTATGGAGGGATTAAAAGTCATCACATTTATTGACCTGTATGTAACATGTTCTATGGAATTCCTCTATGTAAAAACGATTAATTTTTGAAAAATGAAAAATTATATATACAGTTGTTTATGCACTGATAAGCAACACTTAATGCACACCACTTCTACTTGATAGCTGTCACAACTACTACACTAACAATGCACTTCCCTTAGAAACAAAACATATGGTTTTAGGTCATAACGATAGACAAAATTGTCTAGGGTTGGAGAAGTTGGAAAAATAATTTCATTCATAATACAGAGCTACTCATAGACAATTAGCCATAAAAAGGTCTTTTCACTAATTACAGGTTACCACTGTAAAAATTCAATAAATTATGAATCAAAGATCTAAGAAAATTTTTTTTTGTACAAAAATTAAGATAATTATTATCTTGAACATAATTGACGAAATAAAACAAAATTTGGGTAATTAACTTTTTAACTAAAACTGGAAGATTATGAGTTAACTGTATGTAATTGACTAAAGGAAGATGTTCCGGATGGTAGTCAAGAAAGGTACAAAAATAGCTGAAAAACTATTTATTAGCAACCAATGCTTTGCCCCAGTTTGCATGGTTTCATCATGGTTGAATTCTTGTGGTTTCAGAGTTGAGTAAATGTTAATAAATAAATTTCAAAGAAATGTGAATGATATGGAGTTGGCATGCAGTTATTTTCCTAGTAGTTAAAGCATTCATAACATTTTTAATTATCTTTTTTGCTGGCTACATATGTTGTAGAAAATAAGTTTTATTATTTGATTTGTAATCAATAATGTTTATTTGTACCTAACCAATTTATAAATATAATTATTAATAAAACATCACTGTTACAGGCAACACTGCTATGGCCATGGGATCATTTAGCTTTTCTTCGTCTGGGCCGTTTCATCTAGCATTCATTAGTGTAACCCATCCTCTTTATTCTTTTGTCATAAAACCCTCCCTGAGCCACAGCAATATATCGGTTTATAATTCAATTACTATTTATGTATTTACTACCTTTATATTTATTTTTAAAAAACTTTTGTAAATATTTTCCTTTGTATCCTCTGTCAGCTTAGTTTTTTAATTTTTTTTTTATTCATCTTTTTTATTTCTATTTTTTCATATAATTATTATCATTTGCATTTATTTTTACCATACTGATTATTATTATGTTTATTTATTGTTTTACTTAACTTCAATTTATTTATTTTAATTTTATTAATTTTGTTTAATATACGTCATTATTATTTGGATTGAATCTTTGGGAATCCCAGAATATAACAGTTAATTTTTTAATACATTTTTATGTGCGTAGATTTTTCAGGCCCAGATTTTTTTTTTATTTTATAATTCTACTGAATAATCTGCTAAGATGTAAAATATTATGGAAGTTTGATATTTTTGGTACATTTTTAAAAGCAAAGGTATAGTGGTAAATCTGTTAAGCCAATAGTATTATTGATTGAACTTTGAAATATCTCAGGATTCCAAATTATGATTAAAGTAAACATGCGAAAATTCTAAAAATTTGTATACAATTTAATCAAACTGTATTAAAAATATTTTGGATACTTGAAAATTTGTGTTATGAAATCCAAAATGGACTAAATTTTATTTCTTTTAATTTATTTAAAATAATTTATTACTTAAAGCTGTGCTGAGATAGTAATTTACTTTTATAAAAACAAGATTGATAGATATATAGATCTAAAATATAGCATAATATTGCTGTAATTGTTCAGTCACAATGATCATCGGAAAGAAAATTGATAATGACCCCTAAGTGTCAAATTGGAAGTATCTAAGAAAAAAAAATTGAATGAGTAATTTAAGTAAATTTTAATACACCACTATTCCAGTAAGCTGCATCATGTTTTTCGATTTATCCCATACTTTTGTATGAGTAATTTATGTGTTTGTACCTACAAAACAGGATTTCAAAATTATGTTCAATAGTTTGCTCAAACTTTTGGATACAGTTTTTGGGTTTGATAAGTCAACTGTTATAATTCTATACTCCCTGATAAGTTATTTAGTTTTTAAAAAAACAACTGACCTGGAATATAGAAAAAATGTGAAGGAAAAGAATGTAGTACGTGTCGCTAAACCAAAGAATAAAGAAACTTCGTAATTTATTTCAGTCAAATCTCAGTTAGAGAAATATATTTTTAATAAACAATTCTCCAGTAATTATTTCACTGTTCCTAAATGTTTACCAGCAATTTGCAATCATATTGGCACTTCATTTTCACTAAAATTTGAATTTACAATATTGTCGGGCTAGAGGTAAAAGTGGTCGAGTTGCATTTTGATTATTCTTTCAGGTTTTGTCTACCTGTGTAAGAATCTATAATTCATAATTTTGTCATTAATGATGTGTGAATGTCTTTCAGGAACAGGAAGATATAACTCTTCTAAACAAAAATATTACTTGATCACTTTTACCTCCAACACATATTTCAATATATGTGATCAATTGACACATATTTCTATAACTAATACTTTTAAACTCTCCAGAATTGTTGATTCATTGACTATTTACTTTATACATTTCATGTTTACCTGATATAACCATATCTAAGTACTCCATTTCATGGACAGCTTGGTATGTAAGTCCTCCATATTTCTCAATGATTTCATCAATTTCTTTCTTTACTCTTGCCTGAATATCTTGATTAAGAGCTAATTCATACAGGCAATAACTCTGTACAGAACTTGAAGTTTCAAAACCAGCAATAAAGAATACAAAGCACTGTGCAGCCATCAAACCCATTGTCAATTCTGAAATGAACATAATTTATTTACAAGAATCAGTCACAAAATAATAGAGCTCAATTTACTCTTACTTCTCTATTATTTTTTTTTTCACACTAATATCAATTCTGATTCAACCTCACACCTTCTGCCTTCCTTCTACTCCAATATCCTTTCATCCTCCTGGACTGTTCCTCCCACTTTTCCACAGCCCGTTTTCTCCCTCGTCTCTCCTTCTTTCCCACAAGATCCCCAACCTCTTTTAGTTTATTCCTAAAATGCTCTCTATCCAAGCAGTCTTCATCCGTTATTTTAGTCTACCCAGTTTCTCTTTCACTTGTTTTACATATACATTACCCCCTATATTTTTATAGCTCCAGACTTTGTTGAAAATTTTCTTGTTTACTCTCTCATTTTTCATTCTGACCAGATGCCCATAAAATCTCAGTCTCCTGGTCCTGATGACTGTTTCCAAATCTTCTAAATTCCTATATATTCCCTCATTGGATTTTCTCCTATACCCCTCTTGCATTATTTTGGGTCCATGAATGCTCAGAATTTTCCTCTCAATCTTCAAGACCGTCTTCAGGCTCAGAAGGCTGACTTTTTCCATACCATTCAGTATCACTGGCTTTACTACTGTACTGTAGTCTATTACTCATATTATTACAAATGAAACATAAACTCCATGTTTTGTTAACACAAATGGCTTTGCAGAACTTAAAAAATGAATGATTTGGAATAGAGAAAAGTAGATACAGATAACCAGACGTGATTAGTTTATGAACTCAACTGTTTATGACAGCATTATATTTATAATACAACAATATATTATTACTAAAATAACATTCATAACTAGCACTCATAATTTCTTAAGATGTTTAGTATCAAATAATGTTCTACAACTTGTTATCTAGTTATTGTATGTATTGTTTACAAGGCAAAGTTGAGCTGGTAATTGAATGAAATATTCCATTTTTTGACATTGTTATCTGATGTGTGTGAATGCTAAGATTAAATTTTATAACAATGTTTTATTTCTATTAAATTGGATACAAAGTATTTATAAACTTGAATCTAGAAATAATCAACACATAATGAATAAATTAAATCTAAACTTTCATAATTATGATTTATATACATATTTATTTATCCTATAACATTTGTCATATTTCATACATTTATGAAAGTTTTTATCTGAGGTAAGTATGTGGAGTTTCACAATGATTTATTTTCAGCTAGTAGGGCAATCAACCCTCTCTCCATACCCTACCTTGTTATCTATTACTTGGGATTTGTCGTAACTTGCAACAATAAGCAACAGCAGATGAAATCAGAAGGAAAATACAGGCAGCTAATCACTGTTATTTTGGAATTCAAAAGCATCTCTCCAGTGATTTGGTGACCAGGCGAACAAAAGTTATTATTTAAGACTCTTATTTGATCAGTACAATAATGAGCTCAAACATGGACTACATCCAGAGCTGAAGAGTAACACCTCATATATGAACAGGAATTGTTGCACAGAATTTATGGGGATGTTTATGAATGCAAATGGAGGCAGGGAAGTATTTTGGAGCTCTAGAATTTGTATCATGAGCAGGATATCACCTGTTTTTATCAAGTTTAGGATGTAAAGAAAGTCTTGCCAGAATGGCTGCTGATTTTTATCCAAAGAGAATTTGAACCAAGAGCCTTTTCAATCGTCAAAGAGTAGAGAGGCCAAGGCTGCAATGGGCAGCTTTTTACACCAAACAATATAAGAATATCCGAAATGATAGCGATGACACAAAATAGAGATGTATGGCAGCTTCTGCTAGAGAAAGCCAGGACCCTTCATGGGTTATAGTGCTAAGAACAATAAATATTTATACAAAAAAAAAAAAATAAAATAAAAAAAATAATACATGGTATTCACCCAAGGGGTTATTACTAGTAAACTGGATATATATAATAATTTTACCAAATGGCTGGCACTTTTCTCCTTCTATTTCATCTTTCATGTCATCTCCTTCTGTTCCTTTATTCTTTAACTGAATTAATAGATCTAGGAAATCATTTCTTTTAATATTATTTTTTTCTCTAAACTCCATTGTATCTCCTACAAGTTTCACGATATAGTCCTCAATGTCCCTTGGGGTGAATCTTTAACAAAAATATTACTCAGGAAAAAGAAACCACTAAACACAATTTTCAAAAGATTAGAGCATAATTAACAAAATAAATATTATAAAATTTATGTTAATCTATTAGAAATAAATAGATGTAAATACAGTTTAGCATTAATATTTAATCACTCACATTTTTATTTTATAACATTCTGAATAGCTTAATTTCAATCAAAAAAGTGTAAAAGCTATTTATAAAAATACCTGGCCTCTAGTTTGTTAGCAAGTTTTGGCATGGCAAGTAAAATTGCTACTTTGACTTTATCCATAAAAGTCATTATCATAATTTCAGTTCCGATTTTTCTTAGTTTATGATCTGGCTCATTAATTATATTTGTATCAAGTCCAAAAGCACAGCTACATATAATATCTGTCGTTAGTCGACCTATTAGATCTTTGATTTCCACATCACAACCAATTTTTGACAATATTAAAGAATCAAAGGCCTGTAAGAAAATTTATAAAAAGCTATTAGAGAAAGGATATAAAAATGAAATAATTATTTTATCCTAGCCCAATATATGTAATATAATCAATTATATTTTGTATATCATTATTATTTTTTTTTTTTTTAAGGGCTTCCTGGATATGTAATTGTTCATAAAGTCTTCAAGTTTTTAAATACACAACTTGAAATTAAGGCTGGAATATGACAGAGTAGTTTCACTGGTCATACACCTGAAGTAAGTGCTTAAATATTCACTTATTGCTTGGCATAACATGTGGGGACCAAGTAACGCAGTCTGTGCCCATTGCTACAGCATTGGACTGTACCACTGTCATTACCACCACTGCTAGACATCTATAATTGATACTTCACAAGGGTGTTTTATTTTAGCAATTTTATTTTAAAATTTATTTGTATAAATAAATGAACTGCAATCATTTTGTAAAAATAAAATATTTATTTTATCCAAGATATTATTGCATGTTCAAGTTTTTGAATACAAATTAATTAAAATAATGAAATTAAGGCCGGTAGATGCTAGAGTAGTTTCACTGGCCGTACACCTAAGATAAGTGCTTCAGTATTCACTTGCTTGGCATAATGTCTGCAACTTCATAACCACCCCTGCTATAGGTTAGCCTTCACAAGGGTGCTTGGCTCTATAAATGTTTATTTTTATTTTCATTTAATTTATCATTTTTATTTTTCTCAAAAAATGAACTGTCAACATTTTGTAAAAATAAAAGAAATGTTCACACATTATAAACAATATAATGCACATTCAAGATCTTAATTTTTTATTCTACATTCACTTCTTCACTTAATTTTTACTGTTATTATTTTAAAGATATTTAAAATTATTATTTTAAAGATATTTAAAATTATTTTTTAAAGATATTTAATTCATATATAAATATTTTCTCTAGTTAAAAGCATCTAATTTATCATATTGTTTTCTTAAATTTTGATAAAATGATAAAAGTAGAATTGATGTTTTATAACAACTTTTTTATAAATGCTATTACTATGTTATTTTTTCATAATTATCAAACACTACTTTCATAATAATAATTTAATATAAAAAAATACCTCAGCGCATTTGATAAACAGTGGGAACATAGCTTTCATTTTTCCACTAGTAAATGTTGGTGTGAGTTTAACCCGCAAGGCCCTCCACCTTTCACCATCCAGGTTGAATAGATGTTGATTGAGGACATCTTTTTCACTTCTGCATATAAACAAAAATGTTAAGGCATATGGCAATCTCTACATTTATTTATTGCAATCAATGTACGAGGAACATCACTTTATATGAATTTCAAAATATAAATTAAAAATGTTGACTGTAAATTGTACAAAATATGACAATAGTCATAAATTATTATGTCTCTCTTTTTTGGTTGAGAACCTCTACTTTAAGCTGTGACCTTGACCTTATAAATCCAAAAGTAGATAACAAAAAAAAAAGTATATATATTAACATTTAAGTTTTTAAAAAATCTTTTAATTATGCTGAAATGTGTATAAAGATATTTACTTCCAAAATGTATTTTAACACCCATAATAATCCTATTAGAAAAGATTACAGCTTTAAATTGTAAATGATTACCATATTAAGATTACAATATAAATTGTAAACCTTTTTATTTTTATTTACTTAAAACTACTTATGAACATCTAATAATTATAGAATACAATAATTACACCTTCCTAGTAACACAATAACCGATTATTTATTGGTATAATGCTTAAATTTTCCTTTTTCCACATTCATATTCATTTTAATGTTTATATTTTTTCCATGCCTACATATTACATCTTCAGTATTTCCTTAAATGTAAAACCATTTCTTCAAAATTCACATCTAAAAATGATCTATTCTATTTTATAAATTCATTATATAGACTTACAATTTTATAGCCATCCTTTCACGAAAATGTGAAAATTCCTTTGTCAATACATGACGAATAAGCTCTGGATCCTTGACAATCAGTACTGGTACCCTCATAACAAATAATCCATACATTGGATCATGTACAAACTTTTTTTAAACCTGTAACAACAATCACATTTATGTAAGTAGAATTACGTCTATTCCAACTCTCTTTAAGAAAGGTAAAATATGTATCTCATACCTCATCATGGACATAACCGTGAAACCTGGTGAGTGTTACGAGTTCATGAGTGAAACCAAATGGGAATTTAGAAGGATAATACGGAATGCCTCTCTTCTTCCAAAGGTCATAAATAGAAATGTAGTATTTGTACAGAAGCGACCCAACCAGAAGTAATAATCCAATTGTGAACCACATTTTTTCTACTCCTAAAAAAAAATTAAAGGTAATCATTTGTTATGTTTGATAATAAGTAAATATACTCAGTATTCTAGAAACATTGAATATAATGAGTATTATATCGGGCACATAGTTAAAACAAAATAACATAATGGTTGAGATAAATTTATTTTCTTAACAGTACTAATTATAAGCACAAAGTCTTAAACTTTCATTAAACTGCCCCAAATTAGGAAATTTTATATATTTTTTTTCTATTCACAGACTACGAATTGAGCATGAAACCAGCGAACTCAAAACAATCAATTAAGCAGTTTAAATATGTTGCTCTGAAGTTTCATGATTCCATCTGTGATGTACCTTATTAAGTTCTATATTATGTTGCAATAAAAATCCTAAATTTTCAACAACCCCCCTAAGAATAGAAAATAAGTATGTAGAAAATTTAAATAAAGTAGTTATAGGTAAGACTAATTCTCAAGACTGGTATATTTGTCAATTTCTGTTGGGTGAAGATATTTCTGTAATTAGCCAATAATAATTCTTCTTTCTGAGTTGGGTGATGTTTAAGCCATATTACTGCCAAAGAAACAAAGTATTCTCACCAAGGGAGATGCAAGAAATAAAGAGAACGAATTAGGAACGAGATGATAAGTGTCAACTAAAGAGGTTCAGGCATTTTTGTAGGATACACGAGAACTGAGATCCAAAAAAAATATGGAAGCTTTATATATATAATGGAAGCTTGATCGATATGGAAAAGGCCAAGAGGCAGAACCAGGCCAATTACCAGATAGTAATTTTATAACCAGATATTCAAATGAAAAAGTAAAGTCTCTCTGTGAATTTCAACTTCTAGGACAAAACTGAGAGGAGTAGTTCAGGTGAGCAGAGGCTCCTCTGAGCTGAGATGCTAATAAAGGAAAGAAATGGAGAAGAATAGATCTCTAACAATAGGGTTACTGTTCTCACTCATTAGTGTTGTACAAAATGCAGTTCCTCTACAAATTTGAAAACTAAACCTTTAGTTGCAACTCTAGCTACTTTTTTGTAGTGGACTGCAGCTATTATTTGTCAAATACAATAAAAGTTGTTGGAGTTCACAACATCAACTGTATTAATAATGGTAACTGCTAATAGTTGCAGTTGTACTTAAGGAGCTTAAACTACAATTGTTAATAAATTTTACTTGGATTACTTTTAGAATGGAGTTAGGCTCTAACAGAGAAGTTGGAATTTGTAGGAAAGGGTAAAGTTGGCATATGGTGAGTATTAATTAAATTTATAACAATAAATTTTATCAAATCTTAGTTGGTATGTCATGGGCTATTAAATTAATGCATAATTTTGTTGTGGTTTAATTTTTTTAAAATATCTTTCTTTTTTTGAAATATAAATAAAGGATTAAAGTACACCTGAAAAGTTTAAAAATAAATAAACTAGTTTTTTTCTGCCACTGACCAAACATCAAGTTATTTCAAGTTTCTTTCACCATTGGCTGTGGATACAGAAATCTGAATCTTAAAAAAAACTTTCGACATTTATTATTCTATTATATTTCACATTCTACATTTTCAAAAGAATTTAGTTTATATATTTGTAAGGAATAAAAGTTAAGGTAAATTTTGGAAGATTAATAGTTGACCCTATGTAACTGGTTGTAGGAAGATGGACTGGGTGGCTTTCCAGAAAGGTACACATATAGCAGAAAAACTGTTTATTAGAGAGCGACCTTTTGCTCCATCTTGCAGGTCTTCATCAGGGCTGATAAAGGGTTACTAATGAATAGTTACTAATAAAGTGTTAATCAATTCCTTTGCAATAGTTGTAGTTGGTATACAATCAGATAATATTATCTAGATGCAAAATTAATTACTTTATAGATATTAGGAATCAATTTATGAACACCAACAAAAACCTAGGATCTCAGTTGCTCCACTGAAACTGGGGTCTTGTAACTCTAACCTCTGACTATCAGGAGCAATATCTCCCAACATTAACCCTCAGATAAGCAACTAACAATCAATAATTTATCATTTTAACTTTTTCCAATTTCATCTCAAAATGCGTTCTATTTATCATCATGATTTTGTTTTCAAATCAACGTTTATTGGTATCTCAATTCCTTTTAACCACTGTAATTAGCACTCATTACTCTTAGAAAAAGACGATTTCAAAGAAACTTTAAAAATAACTACAAAGAAAGTTTACAACCGATAATCAGCTTAGTTTTATAATCAGCATCTTTAACAACCTATTGAAAGACCCCAATATTCTAACAATGTAAGACTGAATAAGAAATCGTGAATAAATTTATAGGGCAAGAATCATTACATTATTAATTTAGTTAAATCTTCAATTACAGGTTTGAGTTGCACAATAACGACACTAAGATAACATCTAAAATCAGTAGTTTTGAACATAGGCGTAGGCAGAAGGGAGCAGGGGGGGCCGCGACTACCCCTAGAATTTTGGGACCCAAGGAAAAAAAAATAACGAAAATAGTGAACTTATTTCATAAATGATTTCTTTTTGGAAACATGCTATAATTAGTAGGGTAACATTGTTAACTTGACATCTTCACGGATCACAAGATCATAACCACATCTTTGAAGGAACAAGATGGATATACGTCGATTCTTCGGTAAAATAGGTAAGATTCAATGAGCGCAATTATTCGCCATATACTTATCTCTAAAAATCATGGAGGGGGGGGAATGAATCAAGAAGAACCTTTTTTAAATGCCATTCTTCTTATGACTTACTGTTTGCCATTTTAATAATCTCATAATGCTTGTTGAAAATAAATCAAAGAAGACAACCATCGTAGATGAGGTAGTTAATATGTTTACCAGCAATCCCAGAAGGAGGATGATGCTCTCATAGCAATCCTCTTCATCGTCTTTTATATTTTTGTATTTATTGTGAGTATTCTATTTATTTATGACAATAATTACGTTTATTCTCCATTTTCAAGTAAAATTGACCACGTCTCCTTGATTTTTCCTTGATAAATATATTATATTCCTCATATCAGAAATAATTAAAAAGTAGTTAGTAACAATTATATCGTTTATTTTTGAATTTTTTTTTCAATTCAGATCTTGGGACGCCGCCCGTCGCATAATGAAACGAAACCTTGGTGTTTTTTTTTTAGGTATAAATAAGAAGCCATACTTAACTATTTAAAAAATAATTGTTAAAAATATAGGATATTATGAACATTAATTACGGTTCGTTATCATAGACAGTCTCATTTATGATTTTTTATTATTTATTTATGCATTTAGAACCTTTCGGTGTACACCATCTTATTATTGTTTTCTCCATATTTCAAGACGTCAAAAATTAAAAAAAAAAAAAAAAAACTTTAAAATATCTCTAATTTTTCAAGGAAGAAAAAACCGATGACTACTGAAATGTCAGCATCAAAATGTGAACAGTAATAATATGTTTAATGTTAAAAATTAAAACAGTCAACTTACAAAAAAATAAAAATAGGTATATTATTATTATTTTTGCCTATATCCTCTTCCTTTTAGTAAGTATTTTTAAACTGGAAGGAAGCCGTGGTAAAAAATAAATAAAAAAAATATTCTCCATATCTGCAAATTTCAGAAATAATTAAGATTTTTTTTAAGATTGACGCAACGAAAATTATATTCCATACAAACGCTTGAATATTTATAGAATTGAAACTAATATGGAAACAACTAATGGAAAAAAAAATTATTCGGTATTTTTTAATTGTATTCAATTATACCTTATCGATATTATTAAACAAGTGATAATATCGGGTTGAACAAAATCGCTGTGGACAGAATTGTATTTCTCTGTCGCTCAACCCAACGACTTGATCAACAACTATCCAAGCCACAAATGTAAGATAATATAAAATAAGTAATAATTCAAACGAAAAATAAATAAGTAGTAAGTAACCAATAAAGTGTTATACATCATTCGCAATCATGTCGGTAATTACTCATTGTAAATAATTCAGTTTATTTTAATCATCTCAACATATTTTCCTTTGGAAAGACAGGTTCACTATTGTCTCAAACAAAATGTTTTCTTCTGCCTCTTCATCTTTTCTTTGTGAAAACTCTTCCAGAAACTGGGGAAGAATCATTAATTATTATTTCTAAAAAACAAGGCTATTAGAAAGTTTCAGTAACATTTGAGTTGGAGAGAAAAATATCGGGTATACCGTGGCCCTAGGCTTGAAGTTTGTGAATCAGAACTGACAAAGAGATTATGAAAGATGTCTTAATTTATGAACATCCTGTTAATTTTTCTATTTCTGAACTCTCAAACATACTAAAAGACCATATTCAGAGCTTTCTCTGAGAATTTCCCTTTAAGGATTATATTTTGTTTTCAAAATATTAATTGATCAAATATTAATTACTACTGAGGTCGATTGTGGTTAAACGAAATTTTGGGAATTTTTTTAACATAATACTTCACTATCATATTTTGTCTGACTATTATTATTATTATTTTTTTTTGGTAAATTTTTATAATTACTAAATTTATGAGAGGGTACGGTATAATACAAATGTGAAAAATACAAAAACGGACGTGAAAAATACAAATCCGAAAATAAATAATCTAATAATTCTGATAATCTAGATTTTTTTTAAATACCTACTTTGAATTGTTTATTAACTATACGTAATTTTACAAGTGTAAAAATAAGTCTTTATAAATGAGTAGACAAATATTTAAAAATATCTAATTTAAATTGCCGAATTTTTCAACAGGTTTATTGATCACTAAAACCCTTTGGTAGCTCTCGGAACTTGACTATAATAAACTTCAAATCTAGAGGATACGTTTGTATTTATCTCAAAGAGGTTATAGAAATTTCAAATTCTTCGTCCAACTGGCGACTCCCTAGTCATTGCCTTGGCGTTGTTTAAGACTGCAAATCATAGATAATTACATTATAGTCATATGTTTGCCAATCGTGATGAAAGTTGTCCTTAAAGCTCTCTATCGTAGCGGCTCTTAAATGTTTATGCATTCTGTCAAAGTTGGAATACCTAAGTACAGAAGAAAAAAAGAGTGGGAACTCAAATAAATAAAAAAGTTTATTCCATCCGCCGTCCAAAACAGTATTATGATTGTTTTTGGTTACATCCTAGTAATTGCGTTGTATTTCAAATTTATCTAACTTGCAACATCAAAACAGTCTTATTGCATTTAGTTTTATGGAATTGGGACAAAAATAAAAGCACAAACATTGTCTCTGTACTATACGCCATATATTGTTTGTACATTCCGAAAGTTTAATGATATTTGACTTAAAAATCTTGAGAAAATTGTGCTGTAAAGAAAGGAGAGCAGTTTAGGCTGAGGCACAATTCAGAACTTAACTAATCTTATTTAACAAATCGTTGGTTTATTTTTTGATTATTCCAAAATTAAAGTACCATCAGTAGCTTGTCGACCTATACATGTACTATTCCACTATGGCTGACAGGGCTTGGCCCGGACAAATTAGTTTCTTAGCTCAAGGCAGATCAGTGAATGACAAATCTATTATATAAAATTGATTAGGATTTTTTCCAATCTTAACTAAATTCTATAGGCTTATATGTACAAGAGGAAAATTAAAGGGATATTAAAAAAAAAAAACCTTTACTTCTCCTGCAAAGCAGATTTTGAGAACATATTTCTTTCGACAATTAAAAAAAATGAGCCACCACCGCCTCCTTTATCTTAAACTTGAAGCATAATTTTATTCATGCAAATTGGGTTATTTTTAGGAAGCTTCCAAAAATCAGGTTGATTTAATCCTTTAAATGACATCTTAAAAAAAGTTAAATAGTACGAAGATACAGTGAAATCAGGGACTTGAAAAGATTTTTTGGTCAGTGCTAGAGAGGTTGTACTTTGACAATTTCATAGACTATATTGGAACATTGGACTATATGTTTTTAATTTGTTCTTTCCTAAACTCCCTCTTCCCCCCTACATGTTTTTTAAATTGACTTCATAATTAAATTTCCTGCGTACTTACAATAACTGTTATTTAAACACCAACTTATTTTCACGAATACAATTTTTTTTTTTAAAAAAAGTCAGCCCAATAACATTATTCTGTAAGCCGTGGTGATCAATGCCCGCTGCAGCTTGCTTGGCCTTGAAGTTTATTTAGAACATGATAAGTGCTGTACTAGAATAGTACTCACGAAACTGACGTCACAGAAGAAATACAGCTGTTGGTAAGCTGATTCACTTCACCTCCTGAGATCGACTGAATGGGCAGCTCTGACCTTGTATATGTACGGTGAATTCTCGCTTAGCTCCCCTCCACAGGCAGCACTCAATATCCCGAGGATTGGGAAGATCAAGCGCGCTTGCACGTACGCGGGATTTTTTTTTCCGGGAGCGAAGATCAAATAAGTATGACTCAAGATACATAGTAATTTCACAAGTTATATTAAAATATAACCAAAATGACCTTTTTTTTTTTGATAAAAACAATATGCATATTTTTGTGCAAGATGGAGTAACATTGTATTGAAACAATAGATTAATGAGATTGTCGTAGCTGAGGGAAATTGTGGCGTCAAATTAGCAACCTCATAACTAAAGCAGTGCCGGTCCGATTTCGCCCTGGGCTGACTTTTATTTCGGGGCGGTCCAATGGAATGGAATCTCGACCCCCTCCCACTATGGTCAGAATAGATTGGTTAACTGTAGGTAACGCCTTCCCTCCCACCCCATATTTCACATAGGACCAGATAGGGGATAAAAAAATAAACAATAGATTAAAAGCATTATTTATTAATGCAACAATAAATCAAATAAAGTAGTTTTATGTTATACTATTGTTTTTGTTTTATTTCGAATTTCATGGAAATCTATTTCTGAGGTGATAATAGCGAACTTTATCCGAGTCACAAAATCAAGAAATTGAGCTAATGAAATATTCATTAAACCATAAATTTCAAAGTCTTATACAGTCGTTTTGGGATCTTCATAAAGGTTTGACACGCTAAGAGCAAAAGTGGTGTAAACCATTCTCATCAAAGATAATCTTTATAAAAAAAAATTATCGTACTAATTAATAAGTGGCAATGTTGGACAAAAGGTAATAGCAATGACAAAATACAGTCAGATGTTATTTACATATAAAATACAGTCAATTAAATTTTTCCCAACCTTGCAAGGTTAACTGTTTTTTTTTTTAAATAGATAGGCTTGTGACCGGTTTGTTTTGATAGAATAAGCTGTTATTCCTTACCTCTACTTACATGATGGAACATACCTTAAAGTTTTGAAATTTTAAAAGCAACAGGTTTGCCTTACAACACTTTTGCATTCGACTGCTTATTTATTTTCAATACCTTTTATCCTAAAGTCCAAAATGTTTGTCTATATATGGGCTTATACGTATTGAATGGTTGAAAATCACAAATTAATTTACTGTTAAGGGAATTATGCTTGCTGCGCAGTTTTAGATTGTTGCATCAGTTTGCTTCGTTAGTTTTTGGAAGAATACTGGAGTGATATTATTCAACAGTCTTATTTTAAAATAAATTAAACTAATTTTCTAATATATGTAAGTATTTTTTAAGAATTATCTAAAAGCGAGTAAATAGAAATTTTGTTTATTTTACGAACACTTTATTCCTATACATTCTAATTAAGTGTAAAACCAAATCAACTTTATGAGAATTCATTTCTATAAAGTCTACAGAATTTTTTCCTATTTAGTATTTATTTTTCGGTTGATAAGTTTATTTATTTGTCTTCAAATGTTTTTAAAATGTTGGATATGCTTGTGACGGACTAGTTTTAACAGAAAAAGCTGTTATTTCTTACTCATTTCAGGTTCGATACATCACTTTTGGATTCCTCATTTGTTTTCAATATAAGTACACATGTCTTCCTATCATCGATTTCACATTCTTAATCCATTACATTCTAGCCTGTCATTACAGTCCTTCATTGCATCAGTTTGGTCCAGCAGATTGCTTGTATTGGTGATTAGTTGAGAGAATATGTATCGAAGTGCTATTATTTGCCAATGTGTCAAATATTTATTGATAGTGAACCTGAACCATACACAAGGAAATAAAGAAGATAAACAAAACAGGAACCTTTATAATTAGTTTAAAAAAATTAAAACATGGATTTAATATGGTTTCATCAAGCGGTCTTATCTTAAAAGAAATTCAATAGTTTCATAATATGACTTAATCTTAATTGAGAGTTTTCAGAAAAAGAAATTTTATTTTTAGTTTACATACATTTGTGGCCAACCACAAAGCTCCAGATTTGCCTAACACCACTTTTGCATTTAACGGTTCATTTATTTTCAATTAATCTATTAGGTACAAAGGGTAAAATTCCTGTTATACCAAAATTCTAATAAGTCCTAAAATGTGTGGAAAACAACACAGCAATGTAAAAGTTGAAAATGACAAATTAATTGTAATGGGCGAATGATGTAATGCTACTATACTTTTGATGTAGTTACTATACTTAATATGTAATGTTACTATATTTATGATGTAATGTTACTTACTATACTTATGATGTAATGTTACTATACTTATGATGTAATGTTACTATACTTATGATGTAATGTTACTATACTTTTCGTTATCTCATAGTTAGGGATATCTACTACGAGTCTCCATTTACGACTTCAGTACATCTTTCCTCTTCATACCGATCGGTGTGGTGAGATCTCACGACCAGTGTGAAAGGAACTCTTGTCTTAGACATTACTGTTCCTCATTGCAAGAATCAACTTCGGTTGATTGCAGACATTGATTAATTGTTAGAAGAATAAGTATCATAATTCTATTATTCAGGATCTAAGTGTGATCCTGGACCTTTAGACAGAGGAACAATGAAGAAGATAGCAACGGAAATCTTTTTGATTGATTTTAAAAAAGTAAAATATAGATTTAAGACTTTTTTTTCTGATTATACCATGTATATGTAATTTATATATGTCCGATTACGGATTGATAAGTATTCTGTGTGAGATAGCAACCTAATGTATTTAGGCAGCATAGATAAATAAAGTATTTCTCTCTCTCTAGTTTCACCAAGTTGTCTTATTTTAAAAGAAATCTAATGTATCGTAATACATTTTGAGTATTTTCTAAAAACGGATGAATATAAATTTTCTTTAGTTTGCAAATAACTTATTTTTATGATTCATGTATAAAACCAAATCAAATTAATGATGATTCTTTCTTATAAAATAATAGAATTTGTTTCTATTTAAATATTTTTTTAATTGATTGATTTTAACAATTTTAAATAGGTTTGATGAAACACAGCAGGGAAGGTCACATTCCGAAATACATTTACTTAGTGATTAAATGATTACCTTGTTTGATTTTGTAAATAATTGATAAAAATAAAGAGTTTTAGACATTTCAACTTATGAATTATTTTAATTTGTTTTTCGAAAGCTTTTTATTTTATTTTGACAAATAAAACTGTAGAATGTACAGAATTTAGTTGTTTTAGTACTTATATTGCAGTAATAGAGAATAGGTTAAACTAAAAAAATAATGACTTTTAAATCCTATGAAAGGATTGTATAGTATATACATATAGAATATGAAAACATTGATGTTGCATACCAATATTTATTTGTAATAATGTAAATTTGTAACGAAGTTGATGATAATTTCCTAGCATTTCCTCTGTTTTATTTATACTGTTGTCTACTTTCCGTTAGCCCTTTGATGTTATTACCGCTTGTTTATGTCATTCTCTCTTTTACCTCCCTACTTGTACTCAATTCAATTTTGCTCTGGCCTCATAACGGTAAGACAGACAGACCATTTCTCTCACCAGTGCACTCCTAACGTGACATATTTTTTTCTCATTTGAACATTTTGCTCACCTGGGCTCTGTTTCATAATAAAGTACAAACTTATACTATTAGTCTTGTCGATTTAAGTTAATACAATTACATTGACTTGTACAATGGTAACTTGTACTTTAATACTTTTTAACTCCTGTAATATCACTATTATAAAAAAATATAAGTATTAGTACAATTAACACGTTGTTTCTATACTTGTATTTTGAACAAATACTATTAGCTTTCATTATGAAACATGGCCTCCTGCGTTTCTTATTTTAAATCATGAGCCGAGGCAAGATCTTAGATCTTTTACAAAATCTGTATTCTTCAGCTCCTGATAGAAAAGTTATAATTTACAATTTCAATTTGCATTGAAAGTAATCGTAAAGATTTTTGTCATCATCACATTCAATTATATAAAAAAATAGTACGAATCGTCTATGAGATAAATACTCACGGGCCACCTCTTAGGTTACAAAAAAGTAGTACTTCTGTCCGGTTAAAACTGGTTAATTATCTATAGGGTAAAATTGGTAGTGGCCGGTTTTGACACTAAACAATTGTTTGAGCAACTCTGTTTTATCAAAATTAAGAGCAAAATGAAACGAGCCACACAGCTGCAATTTAACAACAATTTCATTTTATAAGTCGGTATTTTAAGACAGACGAATCTTTCAAAAATTATTTCACCCCAACAGCTCAAACGGAATATTAAACAATCAACAAAAGGTGTGGTTAAGTCTACAATCACGTGGTACGAATACTGTGCTGTTATTGGCTCCACGGGATTTACCCGTGTTTAAAAGTTAGGAGTGCATTGACTCAGCATAGGTGAAGGAAAGAGCGCCCGCCCTGCATCACACTTTATTAGGGGTGGCAAAATCTCTGGAGATCTCACTCCGCAAAAATTTTGAAGCTTAAATTTTTTTTAATTTTAATTATACACTCAACTTTTGAAGATAAAAATTCAGATTTGTCCGGGATGTGGTTGATGAATACTAGTGGTTCTACACCGTCCGCCCGCGAGATCTTAAGTACATATTTTGAGGAATTATTTTTACCTTAACTGATGTTTTATTGGCAAATACATTATTAATGTATCAGAATGCACTTTAAGCAACTTGATTGCCTAATATTTTTTCCCTGGAGGTCTGCGGGTGGTTAAAATTCTGGTTAGTGGGCCTTGAGTGACCCAATTTCTCAGTGGGCCGAAGATTTATTTGAGTTGGGAACCGTGATGTTTATAGTTCGACCTATAGGCAGTATATCTGTACCTCGGAGGGATACAACACTATGTCCAGTAGTAATTCACATGCTTCAGAAGGATAAAACACCACATGGTGTTCTATCCCTCTAAATGAAAGTGGACTTGGTGTTGTTTTAAAACATGCTATATCCGGTTCTAACTGGTTTTGGACATAGTGCTCTATTCCTCTAAGAAATATGAGAAAAGCTGATTTTAACTCTGTAATAAAGTCAGTATGGAAAAAAATGGACATAGTGTTGTATCCCTCCGAGGTACAGATATAGACTTACTCCTCTTAAATTTTAATTGCAACCTTTAGAGCATAACCACAGGATTCAAATCCAAAATAAAACAAGAATGTTCTGCTTCTTTTTTTTTTTTTTTGCACCTGTATATGTTACCACAAGCCTTTTTTCATTGTATGTTATGAAGGGATACACTTCATTATCAAACTAATAGGCCTCATTTGCACTTTTAAACTAGGATCAGGTATATAAAAAAAGTCCTCAGCTGAGATCCAAAATGGGGGAAACTACAGTGCCAATGAATAATATATATGCAACTGCTTATTGCTTCTAAGCCTGTTTGAATAAAAATGTTTTAATGCATGAGGTAGCAAGCCTGTTTTATCGTGTTTTATTCCAACATTTCCTTTTTTATCTCATTATTGGTGTAGATTCTCATCCTGTTTGATTTTATCTTTTATCTGTTTATTTTATCTCACTCTACTGAGATGTCTATATGAATTAGACATGTTACTACATGAAAACAAAGTTTTTAGCAACCCAAAGGTAGCAGAAACTGGTACTTTAGGGTAGTGAATCCTAAAAAAATGTCACCAATAACTGAAATATGCAAGATTCTTTTTATATATTTCTAAGTTTGATTATAATACTCTGGTAGCCTATAATTGGTATTAATCTTTAAATATAGTTATAAAATAGTTCCCTAAGAACTATATTTTATACAATAAAATAGAAATATTACAAACTCTGCTCAAGGGTGTTACTAAAAAAACTTATTAGGAGAAGCAAAATCTAAAATTTCTTAAAAATATTGACCAGATTTTCCTAAATCACTGGAGGCCTAGAGAGTATACCATTTTTTTTTCCATGACATAGCTTTCTCAAAGTTGATAATGACTAATTTTGAGGACAACAATCTATTTGAATAATGTTTACTTAGTTCTCAAATCCCCCAACTTTTCGAGATTTCAAATAATTGGTGGGGAGAAGGAGGTGAAAAATCTACTCAAAAAATTGTTTATGGTGAAGTGAGATTTGAACCCAAATATTTTAGCTTGTAACCTTTTTTAATATAGAGGATATAATATAAAATTATAACAAACATTTAAATTCTCTTTTTCTTCAAAGATCTGCATCTCCTACACATTTTCTCTGGATTAGCTAATACCTACTTATATTAAGTATTGAGGTTATTTCAAAATGATTTAAGAGAAGTACATCTAAAAATGATTAATTAATTAAAATAACAATTTTACTTAACAATTACGTTTCTAGTTTTTACCCCATTGAAATCTGAACCTGACAATCAATAAACCATTCTGGGAAGATATAATAAACCTGATAATTGTGACCAAATAATTGTGAAAATATATTTTATAATGTAATTGATAGTTAAAATATCTTAATATTACAGGGAAAATTAAAATTTTGATCCCCCCTCTTCCCACAAATTATAGTAGCATTGAATGGATTAGTTACCTCTTGGTCCTGGCTGATTCCATATTACTGACCTTGTAATTCCTTTACTTTGATCTTGACTGGCCTGTACAGAGACTATCCTGATTATCCAACATTATTATTTCATAAAAAAATTACTACAGTCACTACCTGGTCTTCTTACTCAAGGAAGAAAAAGCTTATCATAGGTGGTACAAAATAGGCAAAATAAGATTAAAAACACTGAATGGTTTGTCCATTTTTACTTCTTATTGATCATATTTCTAAATTAAAAATAACATAGTGAGTTAAAGTGAATGAATGGAGATTCTAATGCAATACGTATACAGAGTTTGCCAAATTATAATTTACATTTAAAATATTGGGCGGTAAAAAATAAATGACATTGTTAATGTAATCTTGGCATGATGAAAAAAAAAGTCAAGATCTCGCTTTAAGTTTAATAATAATAGGCTTATCAGGTGCAGTGGTGGCTGAAAACCCTCCCATCACTAGAGGGATCTCTGTTTCTTCGCATGGCTCCACCTGAAATTTTCGAAGGAGGGTCACAATTCCCACCTTTGTTTGAAGCATTCCAAATCTCATTCCTATTTAAAAATAAATAAAATTATAAGAATAAAAAATGCTCAGACATACTTCAAAGAAATTGAAGTAAATATTAGTTCTGTATCTTTCTTTACAAATAGGTCGTGTAAAATATTAATGTTTTGAGTGTATTAGGGCATTCAATAACATGGTTTAAATGAAAGAGTATTAATCGAAATATAAAAAATTAGATGTCTGTTATTATTTAATTTCAATATTGTTTAAATTTAAAGACGTTAATTTGAACACTACAAAAACATTATTGATCTTTAATATAGGAGATGATGTTTAGGAAGGCTAGTCTAAAAGAAAATCACAGTTGTGCAAAACTGCTGGAGCTGATTCACAACTGTAGTGTCCCACTGACATGGTGGTGGCCTCCCTTAGACAATGATAAATTTTTTGACTATTGTCAGTTTTAACCTGACACTCTAACACAATTCGTATTTATGCCCGACCTCAAATGAAAAGGAAAAAATCTTGAGCGAGCATAGCGAGTGGAAGTATGTAGACAGCTGAGATCTAATTAAAGCAGTAATAACAATAGTGTTGGTTATAACTCACAAAAATAGAATATTTCAAAAAATTGAGTAATTGTCTACTCACCATTTTCTAGTGACACTTATGTACTATTACCAACCTATTTGATGCTAAAAATAGAAAAGCCTAAACATAATCTCCTAGACTGTAACTAAGGTCAACTGTTTTATAAGTCAATAAATTTTTAAAATACAATAATTATTCCAGCAATCGAGACTTACCAATACACATTCTAGGTCCTTCACCAAATGGTAGATAAGTGTAAGGAACAATAGAGTCTTTGTTTTCTTGTGAAAACCTTTCCGGATTAAATTTTTCTGGATCAGGAAAGTATTGAGGATCATGGTGCAGAGACCAAATAGGAATTATGATCATAATATTCTGCTCTATATTTTGACCAGTTGGAAGTGTAACTGATTTTGTACACTGTCTATTTAAGTTTGGTATTGTTGGGTACTTTCTTGATGTTTCTGAAATGAAATAATAATGAATAAACAGGAAAATATTTTATTCTTAACAGTAGTTGTAGTGTAAAGTGAATATTTTTGATTGTATAGCAATACCGCTATCTCCTGATTTATACCGTAACTACTTAGAGCAACCTGAACCATTAAAAACTGACATAATGTGGCCTACCAGCTAAAACATGAACTACGAACATCAGATAAATTTTGTATATTGATATATGTATTATTTCCTATATATACTTTAATTTCACACATTCTAACAACCATATAAAATATAATATTCCTGACTCTATTATTTGGATCAATAAAGATTACAATAGAATGTTCTGATCCACTAAAAGCTAACGTCTTATATGTAGCATCTCTCAATGGTGTTTAAGTCCCAGAGAGAAAACTAAGCACAAAATTGACAAACCAAATGGAGGAGACCCCACACCTCCGGATTCTTTTTACTAGTAGGACCATATAGAATGGACAATTCACAATAAACAGATAAGTATTGCACGTAACCTTAAAATACCACAGGTAGAAAAAGTTAATACTCAACCTGATTTATGTTTTTCCATACATAAAGCATTCACTAATTTATTGTTTTTATTCTGTTTTAGAGGGATCAGAAAAAAAAAATTGATTGTACACTTTCAAGTACCAATGGTAGAAAAAGGTAGAAACCAATACGAATTATGTAACCCCAACCCCACACATAATGCAACTTACTAATTCCATGTTTTTCCTTTTTTAGAGGCAACTGAAAAAAATAAAATAAATAAACCTAATTGAGAAAATCCTCTTCAGGAATCTTCTCCTTTGGAGGCTAAGAAAGACTTGCTAAATCCGAAGTTTTTTAATGTCTTTGAAGAGTCCAATCAACTTGCTTCTCATCAAAAAAGCTCAAAATGTTGGAATTTGTTTCTTCTTTTATTTCACCTATAACTCAAAAACCTATATATTTTTAAAAAACAAAACAAAATTGTCTAAATCATGTCTATAACATTTTACTATAAAATCAAATGCTAAGCCAGAAGATTGCACTTAAAAAAAAAAAAAAAGGTTCCCTCTTTTGCCCTACAGTTTGACAAGACATCGTTAATACGAGTTTCAGATTCTTCAGTATGCTAGACAGTTTTCATTGAAACTGGAAAAAAAAAACTTATTAAAATTTTTTTAGCACATTCTTATGACTCAAAAAATAAGAATTTTACGAAGATAAAAATACTAAACTACTAAAGAAGGCAAAATCTCCAAGCAAACACGTATATTATATTTCATTTTTGACTAACCTTTGATGTTGCTTGAACGTGATTAAAAAAAGGGACTTTTGACTCCCAAAGTAAAATTAAAAACTCCCTTTTAACTGTCTGATTGTGCCCCAGTAATAACATCACATGTCTGTAACTAACTAACTACTGTACAAATATCAGGTTTAAGCAGAAGGGATTTTTTTTTGCTTTATTCACAGAAATTCATAAAGTGGCCTTTCTTTAGCCCACTCTTTGGGTCTTGCAGGCCAGTCAAAAATGAAATATAATATATGCATGTGCTAGGAAATTTTTCCTGTGTTTTATTATGGAATGTTTAGCAGAGAAAAAAATCTTAGTTTTCAAGTAATAAGCAGTAAACCTCACCTTCAAACCAAATTTTGGTAATTTGGTCCTGATTACAGGGCGCTCTTGAGGTTTAATGGTTGATCCTAGAGAAAAATCGTAACAAGATAAAATCTAGGCAATTCTGTTTACTTTAATTTTTTAAAGAAATATTTTTTCCAATAAACAGATAAATTTTGAGAATTAGATGAAAAAACAAAAACAAAAAAAAATTCCAATATATTGAAGTTTTTTGCAAAAGAAAAGGTATAGATAGTTGATAAGGTGTAACAGTTCTCTGTCATGATTTATACAAACTACATCTTATATAGTGATAGTAGCTTCACTGCCGTTACATATACTGTCAGGTATCATACTGGAACTAGTGTAAACTGTTGTATAACTGTAAAAAGATGTATACTCTGTTTTTGTACCTTCAATTATTACAAACACTACACACAATAAATATGCACACTTTTCCTCTAACAAATTTATGAAATAGTAAATAAACTTTCTAAATTTTATAGATTTAATTTTTAGCTACCTGATACAACCATGTCCAGATATTCCATTTCCTGCAAAGCCTTATAAGTAAGACCACCATTCTTTTCTATTTTTTCATTTATCTCTTCAGTTAATCTTGATTGAATATCTTGGTGGAGAGCTAGTTCATAGAGGCAGAAACTTTGTAATGAACTTGAGGTTTCAAATCCAGCAAGAAAAAAGACAAAACATTGAGATGCCATAAGTTCCAGTGTCATTTCTAAAAATATAAATGATATGATTGTAAAATTATACTTAAATGTTTTGTATAAGCAATAGTTAAATATATATAGTAAAGTATCTGAAATTTTTAAAATACAAAAACATTCATGTAGGACACGTAATCAAATTATTATACCAAATGGTTTTTCAAATTCCTGTCCATCGTCTCCAAGACTTCCTTTATTCTTTAATTGCATTAAGAGATCTATGAAATCATTTCGTACAATGCCATTTTTTTCTCTTTGTTCTACTATATTCTTGACTAGATTCATGATGTAATTTTCATCCTCTAACGGAATAAACCTAAAAAGACGAATTATTTTATTATTGTTTAGGATATAAAACAATAATCTATAAATTTTTGAGGTTAAAAACTTCCAAAGATGGATATAATGTATTTTATATTTTCTTCTTTGTTGTACAACGTTTCGGGACAATCGTTCCATATTCATGCACCTTTACAATCCTAAAAATAATTTATTTTTATCAAAAATTTTCATCCATGTCATATTAGTGTATTTGTAATTATTATAATTATATTTACACCATACTTGTCATATTTTCAATTTCACTATTGAAATCAATCATCATCCACATATCATGGTTGAAAATTGTTTCACACTGCATTGTTAAATTCATTTTCCTTCACTATTGGAGCATTCATTGCTCTCTGTAGCACAAACTATTGCTCTATATTGGATATTACCTCTTTGGATCATATCAATAGGTCCAGTATGCTGTTTTGTAAAGGTGCATGAATATAGGACAACTGTTGGACAATCGAAATGTTGTACAACAGTGAAGAAAAATATAAAATAGATTATATTGATCTTTGGAAGTTTATATCCTAAAAAAAATGTGTAGAAATTAATAAAATCAAACTTAGTCCAACTAAATTATAATGTATAATATATAACAATTTCCTTTCAAAATTGTAGTATCTAAATAAATCAACATTATAATCAGCTAGAAACAATGCTCCGAAAGATTCAATGTTCTTTTAGAATACTTATAATAATAAAAAATTTATCAAAAACAGTGAAAATCAAATTAAAAATTAATCACTTGAATCTTTAAATTATATCATTATAACTATGATACTCTAGACGACTTAAATTTTGAACGACTTGAAACTTTTCAAACCAAAGGGATCTGGCAATTAAAACTGATGATATTTCAAACCTTCCAATTTCCTCAGATAGTTCACAAAACGATAGTGTAATCTCTATTGAGGTTGGGGATAAGGATAGAGAGAGGGGGTTGATAATTTATGTTATGTGTCCAAATTAATCATACTTCTGGTATATAATCTTGTTAAATTGGGAGGATGTATGCCTGAGATCTAGACCTATGTACTAAAATGATATGTCTAGGAGAGAGAAAGAAATACTTTATTCATGCTGCCCAAATACATCGGGTTGCTACATTACACAACATACTGATCAATCCGTGACTGGACAAATACAAGTTACATATTTTTACATGATATAATATAATAGATAGATAACATTTTTTTTTCTTCCACAGTTTTCTTTTACTTTTCTTTTACAATTAATATCAGTCTACAAACTAACTACAAGTTTTCAATTTATTCCTTTTTTTTTTTCTTTCCCTTTTATTTCACAACCCCTATTTCACTTGATCATCAAATCCCCCTATATAACAAATATTAAAATATTTAAAATAATAAAAAATAATAACTAAAACAAGAAATAAGATATGCGATGCATGCATGCCATCCCACTTCTGGATAAACTCCCATACTCATTAATTTCCATGCATGTGGTGGTTTATGATTCCCAGGGAGTCAAGTATTTTATTTTCTGTCAACCTAGCCACTTCCTGGACATCAATCCCGAGTTCCTCCATGAAGCTCCTAGTTGTGCTGGGAATCGTTCCACGGGCTCCGAACCAGAGACCTCTCACGTTGAAGTCTCGTTCTCCGAAGCCCTCACGGAACTTCTCCTTGAGGAAAGGGATACATTTATCATAAATTTTCTTCTTTTCCCTATCTACCTTATTTGCCTGGTCAAGGTCGTTATTTTCATATCTCACGGTGGGATCCAGAATGATTGCCGACTTCCCCTTCTTAAGAAAAGCAACAATATCCGCATATCTTGTGGATCCATTCGTATCTACGCAGTAGACCTCGTCAAAGCAGGCAAAATCTCTTTCTTTTAGGAGCTTCATTAACTCGTATTTCACTCTATGATGTCGGCGTGTTATTAGGAGGGAGTTGTTGGGGCATTTCCCCAGCACATGTGCTGGTGTTTCCAGCTCTGTTGCATTTGCAACAGAGGGCCCCAACTTCTCTATCCTGTCCACTGACACCTGGGACTCCACGTAGGGGTGCATAATTTATATTCAATTTCAGGGCATTGGACCATTGAGAGCCCGTAAGTATTTGTTTATCGTATAAAAACTTATTTGCTCTTGGGGTCTCTTTGAAATGGCGTACTCCAATGCCCTGCCACCTGCAGTTAGCCCATTCCTCGAACGCATTTTCACGTAGTGACTGTCGTAGAGCTTTCACATTCTGATGCCCCTGATCAACGCCCAATCTATCGGCACATTCAGCGATCTCAGCTGAACAATCGAAAGTGGACTGGAACAGAGCATCAGTTACATTTGACAGCTGCTGAGCAATGGACCAGTGTTGTAGGGGAGCCTCCCATTGGCAGCGGATCAAGCCTAGACCTCGGTACCTCCTCGGAGCATACAACATCGCCATGGAGGTGTTCGCAGGGAGCCCTATAATGGCTTTAACACTTCTGCGAATCATTGTGTTGATGCCATCCAGGATTTCAGGACGTAGCTTTGTGAGGGGAGCAGTCTGGAGAGGGTATGTGAGACCCGGGAGGATTAAATTAAAATAAAATTAAATCTGGTTTGCAGTAGAGGTTTGGGAGGCTGTCACATATGGCTTTGCTGGGAATCACCAAAGCTTACAGTTGTGTGTATCATGAGGCAGTTCAGGTCTTAAAAGAAGGGATGCCCCTTAACCTCCTTCTGCAGGGTAGAATATATGCACAAGAAAGAAGTCTTAGCAGGTTTGTTGGGAAATCTCCAGGTGATAATAAACAAAAAACCGAGGGCAGAACATTGAAGGTGGCCCTATCGAACAAATAATAGCTGTGATCCGAATCCCTTCTGAGATCATTTCGGTCAGACCTAGACCAAGAAATAAGTAATTTTAGGCTCTCTGTGCACAGTCGAGTTTAATGGTGGCACCACAATAGATTGCAAGAATAATTTTTAGATAATAAAAATACACAAATACAAAATAAATGCAATTTCTGGAGCCTCCACCAACCACAGTACCACAATTAGCCAGAAACATTACACAAGCAGATTGATATTAACTTCCTACAAAATTGAATAATGATAATATAAAGATTTTATGTACAAATGGAAAAGTTCAAATTAGCAAGCCCACTTCAACCTCAGGCAAAGAGGACCCAGGAAGGTCAATAAGCAGAGGGGATACAGAAGTAGATGCAGCCCACACTGAAAATGTTTATGTTGTATCCTCAGGGGGTTATAAAAATTGCTAATTGTTTCACTTTTAACAGTGAAATGTAACAGAAAAATCCATAACATCCATATTACTCAAAAGGCAGTAATTAAGAGTAAGGTGGAAATGAATAAATAAGGTAAGGAAATTTAATTTTAAATTAAATTAACACAAACTATGTTTTTCATCTTAAATTATGAGAGAATACATTTCTAACTAAAAGGAGCAGGTTAGTTTCCATGGCGCTAGATTTTATCCTACAAGAAAGATTTTATAAAATTTCAAACTTTGGTCTTTAAAGACAAGAAAGTACTTCTTCTATTGAAAAAAATTCAAGGGTTTGTTACTAGTAATTCATGATTTTTAAGTTTTGAAAAACCACACCGTTATGTAAAAGTATACGGATATAACTCTTTATGACAGCTATTGATTTATTTTCAAAGCTGTTCAATTATCATCACTTTAGTAATAAATAAACTTCCAACAAGGTCTATGCCAGGATAGTTTAGACAAATAACAGCTATGTTAGATTTATTTTAATTAACTAATAAAACTTAACTGTAGTACATGTGACAGTAACCATCAGCAAGGTTATATGCAATGCCAGTCTTAGTGTGATATAGCCTGCCTTTTACCTCAACTTTTTTAATTATTATAATGGAGCAACCACTTTTATATTTGCAACATGGCGTATTAGCCCAAGAAAAGAACTATCCCTTTTGGGAATCACACAATACTGTCTCAAACCTCTATATCATGTAAGTTGAAAAATATGAGCTAAATAAAATACCTTATATTTAATAATGTTAACAATCCAGGAAATAATCGACCCAGAGCAATTTTTAATTTTGTTAGAAATGTTAATTGTATTCTTGATATTCCAATCTTTCGAAGTTTATTATCTGGATGGTTTATAACATCCATTTCCAATCCAAATGCACAGCTACAAATGACATCTGCTGTAAAACGACCAATTAGCTCTTTTATATCGACTTTTGAGTCAATTTTTGACATCAGAAGAGAGCTAAAGTTCTGAAAAAAAATTTTATTAATGATGTATTCTGTATATTTAGAAAGTAATAATATTATATCGAACATTTTATTATATATATATTTATTTATTTAAATTTGTCCCCATCTCCTAATTACCACCAATTGAAATTTTATTAAGTTCTTAATTTTAATTTTTTGAATCTGAATGCTGATTTCATATTGAAACACTTCATTACTACAAAAAAACTTTGGTGAAGCTACTAATTAGGTAATTTGGAATTTAGCTATTCTAGATTTAGTGCAGAGTTAAAAACATAAAACAAAAGAAATAATTGCATGTGTAAACTTATCATAGGTACCTATACACACTAAATAATGCGAAAAAGTAGTTTTTAGTCTCAGAAAGTAATGTTATTTTTGTCAGTGTTCCATTTAGGCCCTACATCCTTTTATATTCTCTACTCCTGAGGCTACCAACAGGTCTGTGACCCGCAGGTGGGTTGTGGGCAGTAAGGCTTCGGTAGAACACATTTTATGAGAAATTGTTGTTAAAACTGATTTATTGATACCATGAATGCTTTTTTAGAGTTAGCTGAAAGGTTTTAACTGGTGAATACATTATTAAAGTAGAATCCTCTTTTAAGCAACCTTATTATCAACTATTTTCCAGGGGGACCTTCTTTGTTCCAAGTCAGGAGTGGAGGTGCGCCATGGATGTTTTGAATTCTGGCTTAGTGAGTCACAGACTATTATTAGCCGGGAAGCCCCCTGATAACTGATGAAATAAAAATAATAAAAATAAAATTTACCTCAGCACAACCCACAAAAAGAGGGAACATAGCTTTCAGTCTTCCACTAGTAAATGTAGGAGTAAGTTTCATTCTCAAAGCTCTCCATTTTTCTCCTCCGAGATGAAATAAATGATTATTTAATACATCTTTTTCAGGTCTAAAAAACATTCCAATTTTTAAACAATATCCAACATTTAATAATAACAATATTTTTCAACCTTTGTTTTACAGCATTAAAGTTAATTTTTTTTTCTGCCATGATTAATAATAATAATGAGTAGATGTAGTAATAGAGTAAAGAGAAAATAGAAAGGATTACACTTTAAGAATGCCTCTATCCCTGAAATGAGAAAACTCCTTAGTCAAAATCAGCTGAACCAATTCTGGATCTCTGACTACCAGCATTGGTTTCCTTAGGGAAAAAACTCCAAACATTGGATGTTGAGCGAATTTATGATACATCTGGAAATAGATTGTTATAGTCAATGTTTTTTAATGTTTAATAATATTATACAACATAACTCAGCATGGTGATACCTTATCGATGGTGTAGCCTCTGTATTCTTTAAATTTCACTAAGTTCGAGTCACTACCATAAGGGAATTTGGCTGGATAAAATGGTATTTCTCTCTTCTCCCAGTAACTGTAGATTGATGTCCAATATTTGTATAAGAGCCATAATAAGCCAACAATAATGGCCACACCAACCAACATTTCAGATCTAAAATTTATTAATAACAGTTGAATACATTGTACAGTACATCCCAGTATCGAATATAACATATTTGAATCGCAACTCTAGCGACTTGAATGACAAGCAAGAATTTGGGATAAAGACTAATAATAATTAAGACTATATATATGTGTTTGTGTGACTTTTCCTCTAGTTATTGTGGGCCGATATTTTTCAGCTTTCTACACAACAGGGATTTTACAACAAAAGGTAGAAACCTTTAGCCTTAGAATATAAATATCAATTTTTTTAATGATATCCCACAAACTGGTAATTAATTTGATACAAAAAGAGTGAAATAACGCTCCTATAAGTATTGGTAAGGCTTAGCAATACTCATTTACACGAGTAAAAATCAGTTAATGTCTATTTGGATGGGTTCATAAAGATAACCTTCTTTTTTTTTTCAATTATCACCATTTAAAAACTAAATAATAAAAAAAAAATGACTTTTTTTAAATTGAGATAATGGAGAAAAATTTCTATGTTAGCAATATCTTTAGAAATTAAAGGAAAAATATAGACATATAAATAGAATAATCACAAGTATATGATGAGTTTAAACCAAAATGTTTTCGCCTAACAAACAATACAGCTATCTATTATTTATTTCTATTAACAATTCGGTATTACAATTCATTTTTAAAAAAGTCTCAAAACAACTTATACAAAACAAATAATGCAGTCATCAAGCCAAGAAAATAGTGTAATTAAAATATTTTAAGTCCTGTTGGGAATGATGCAAATATTTTTTCGATTTCTAACGCAATTCCAGGCAGAACTATCAAGTACTGCGTATACACTACTCCTTGCTGCCTCAATAGTCAATTTTGATTTCCATTAATATTAGATATCGACTTCCGCTATTCTCGTTATGACGGGAGTTGCTAGTTTCGTCGAACCAAATTAACGAATTAAATGTTGCTATCAATTAAAACAATAAGATCATTACTAAAAAAGAAATTATAAATTTATATAATAATGCGTACTAACAATTAAATGATTCCATATTAGTTTATTGATTTAGATTCTCTAAATCAACTTAGTACAGGCAAGTTTGAAGGAATAATATAGCAACAAAAAATAACGACTAAATATAGGAATCAAATAACTATGTAAATGTTTTGTGTATTGTTTCTTTAACAAAGAAAGGGCGAGTAATAAATGACGGAATTAAACTAATTTAACAGATTTGGTGAATAGATTCATAGATAATTGTACGAATCTTCATTTGACATACTCTTGGATAAAATTGAACAACCCGCTTGAAAATGATATAAAATCTTTATTTTGCGTATTCAACTGTTCTGATTAATTATTAAGTACGTAATAACGTAAAAAATAGGAGGTCTTTTTTTAAAAATCAAGATCCATAAAAAAAGATAAACAGGAAGAGTTAGATGCTCACTTCTTGAGGTACCTCTACTAAGTACTGAACCAGCGGGAATAGATTATATTGGGGGGGAGGTGCAAGAACCCTGCTTTCATTCTAAGAAAAAATTATGCTAAGGGGGGAGGGGATTGGGCCACGCTCCTTGGAGGCAACTTTACTTAGAAGTGAATAGGGATTTCGCAGATTAATGTAATTATCCGTAAAATGTGAAGAGAAAAAAAGTTATAGTAAATTTTTCCTATAATTTGGTATATCTATAATGAAAATCCATTTAGCTGTTCTTGAGAAATTCGTGCTTCTTATTGTTTTGTTCAAACTCGTTTCAATGGGAATATTAAGGATCCCAAAATGTATTCACTGTTCCAAAAAGTAAGAAGTTGTTCATTTTTCAATTAATGTTTTTTTTGGAACAGTTAGTAAAAAATTAATTTCTTTTAAGAAATAAAGGAAATATAAAGTTCGATATAAATAAATAATTGCCTCTGTCATAATGGAAAAAGTTGTTTATTAAAAAACAGTAAAACAAGTTTAAATTGGGCTTTAATCGGGTTGGAACAGGCCTATAATAAAATTTCAATGCCACAGATATAATACAGTTGTTGACGAAAGGTGTTTATTCGTTTTTAAGGTTATGGTATCTTTCACAATGTTTATACAACAATCTTTTTTCAAGATTTTTTGACTGGTCACCTTTGTTTTGAGAAATCTATAGAGCATCTATAGATGTACAAAAAAAGGAACATAAATAAACTAAATTTTACAATTAGCTTATAAATACATAAAGTGCAACTCAAAGGTATAGTGACATAGATCAGTTTATTAATATTATTTTTATTAACTATATTGGAGTGGCGATTTGTTTTACTACCGCATCAACTTAAATTAGTTATTATTATTTACCAAATTAAAAAAACGTAAGAAAAGATATATTATTAAAAATCAAGATCCATAAAAAAGGATATGCACTATAATTCTGAACTCACGCCTTTTGAAGAGTTAGATGTTCACTCCTTGACGTACCGGTGTAAAATAATGAACTAGCGGGACTAGATTATATAAATCGAAGAAACATCGATATATCGAAGTTTTTTACTCACAAGATTTTGAATATATCGAAAACCAGATTAAAAAATATCGAAATTTCTTCTTATTGAGCATTGAGGACCTTTAACTTCTTCATGACTTATCACTTCCCGTGATCCCCATTAGTGATTATTATAATAATGATTTTCTATCGAACGAAGTGCTAATTTGATACATATTGTACATCGATAGTTCGCTTCAGGTTCCCATCCTTTGGCTGACCTCGACTGTAATACTCCGACCACAAGTTCGACCAGATCTAAAAATACCATTGCAGAAATGAGAGAGAAAATTAGGTTTTTTACAAAATGATCCAAAATTATCATCAAGAAGGCGAGCACATTTGATGATTGTTTTGAATCGTGTTTGAACAATTTTATTGGTAAAATTTGTATATCACTGGTCATCACAATATAATTATTCACGGAAGGTAATTATTCGATTTCAGGATTAGTATTTTTCACACTGTTTAATTTTTTCTAATGGGATGATTATAACTTTTAAATTGCGTCAGCATGAGGCGTGAGACCAAAAGATCACCAAGGAATTCTGAGAATCTGATGCAATATTTAAGTCAGGTAGAGGAATAGTTGATAATCAGAGGTTCATTTGTAACACTTGTTTCTAATATATGTGTGTGTGTGTATATATATATTTTATCTATCGGTAAATATGTCACTGATACAATATAATTGTTCACGAAAGGTATTTATTCGCTTTAATGATAAGAGTGTGGTATCTTTCAGACCGTTTAAACAAGATTATTTTTTCAAGGGGTATCAGGTCACTATTGTTTTGAACAATCTATAGAACATCTGCATACATGTATAAAACAAAAAAAACACAAATAAACTAAATTATATAATTGGTTTATAAAAACATAATGTACATCTCATTATACTTTTTGAGTTGCACTTTGTATTTTTATAAATATTGAAGTGGCTATTTGTTTTACTACCGAATCAACTTATACTTTAAAGCTGTGAAATCATTTATTATTATTACTTTTACGGTTGTGAATAAACTAAATAAAGTAAAAAAAAAAAAAATTATTATATAAATTCTCTTACTTAATAAAATTAAAATTACATACAGTAAAAAAAAAAAATATTTTTTTTCTTTCTAAGGGATAAATATAATTTTTCAATATTGCATCAATATGAGGCGTGAGACCAAAAGATCATCGAGGAATTAATGAGAATCTGATGCAATATTAAGTCAGGAATAGTTGATAACCAGAAATTAATTCACAATACTTGTTTCTGGACAATATATTTGTTTTCCAATAAAGTTCACTTATGATATAACGTTTTAAAATATATCATTGACTTTATAACCGCTAATTTTGACTTATCTATTTATCGTCAATAATTGCTCATGCTCAGCGGAGAAGGGGGTGAGTTAAAGGGAAAAAAATAAATAAATATAATCGCAAAAGGGAACAAAAAAAAAAAGGAAAAATGAACAATACAGAATAAATTGCTCCTTAGGCGCCACGTTATTTTTTGTTCTTGGAAATAACAAAAACCCCGAAACGATGACCCTAATATAACTACAGTATACCCCTATCTAAACAATTATCGAACTATGACCACTGGCGATTACATTTACATGTAGATAACAGCAAACCTAGGGGTGATACCTACCCACCTGCGGAACTATCGTAATATTCCTATTAAATGAACAACAAAAAAGACACATAAGTAAATTAACAAGTTGAAAGCAGTGCATATGCATACGAAAGAACAGCAAAACTATATGAACTCAAGTTTAATAATAAAAAGAAATATATGCACACAAAATGAAAATAAAATAAAAAGAATTCTCATCAATTAATAAAACAAACAAAACTTAATGGTTGACTTAATCTTAACGTAAATGCTTAACCTTATGAACTAAATTGACATTAATATACAAAAGAGGTATATAAAATAAAATTAAGTTTAGTTCGAACCTCACGTAGTCCTTGGGTGTACTCCTGCCAGAATACAAGGTTGTCCGAGATCTCCTTTTCGGTCACCGTCTCACCTTTTCCAGAAATATGAAGATGACACCTGCTACAGCTCTCCTATCCAGGACGTGCTGAAGAAACGTTGCCACGCATTGCACTACATCTCCACTTCTAGTGTTAATGACTGTCCATTGAAGTAGAACACCATAATTTTGAAAAACATAACATATACGATAACATTTCTCATATGGTGATATTTCGATTCAAACAGTAAAGACACAGGGTCCGATAAACTATTACCACTTCACATTGAACAGTCATAACGTGTTCAAAAACCAAATCCACCCGTCTAAACATCGCTAGTGTTGTTTTTTCACCATGACAACCCTAACACCCCTTGTCTACGCAGATATCGCCAGTGTTTTTATTTCACCATGGCAACCGTAACAACTTCTTAATATCGTTACCACCATATACGTACATTAAGTATTACAATCGTTTCCAATTTTCATAGAAACTACAGGGCTACTATTTAATTAAACTTAATTTCTAGAAATTAATCGGTAGGAAATTCATTAATTAATTAAAAGGAGGTTAACTCCAATTACCTTACTACTCAATGCATTAATTAATTAATGAAAAGATATTTTTCTCTATTATAATTAAGGAAAGCATTGCGATCGTGCAAAATTTCGAATTCGAGTTGAGGGTAGAAATACAAAGTTTGAGACACCCGGAGTCCAAATAACCGAGTCTTACAAACATGGTGTGTGTGAACAGTTCGGCCCAAAAACGGAAAGTTGTACGAAACTGAAATTACATATTTAAAGTACATATGTGCCTGTGATGTGACAGCAACTGTTACGATAAAATCAACCGACCGGAAGTGACACTTTAGAGGATTGATGGTTCAATTTTTTTCGATTTCCTCGAAAAAGACAAACGATTTTTATTAAACTCAGCGTATCAATGCATACTTAAATGATCTTAAATACCAGCTGAGTCTTTCTGTCATTGAAATAGTCTGACAGGGTTTAAATGATGAATTTTTAAAAATCTTCCTCTAATGAACCTTTAATTTTGTTTATTTGAAAACAATAAACAGTTCTCATTGTAAGCAATAATAAACAATGGATAAATATAATATATTAAAGAATTCTATGGATACAATTTTTTGTTCATAATTTTAGCCTTCTCTGGTCTTGAGACTTTTTTGTTTCGAAAATCACAAAAATTATAATGAGTTCAACATTTGCCAACAGCCCTGCACACGTCCTTAAGTTTTGTGTAGGATGATAGGATAAAAGGTGTATAGCTGGAACTGCACCAGATTTTTATTACTCTAAGGAAGCAGTTCTCAAAAGGTGATGAAAGGTTTAAACTGGTAAATACAGTATTAAAGTAACTGAAAATGCATTTTTAAGCAAACTGATTATAAATATTTTCCAGGGGGCCTACTTTGTTCCAAGTCAGTATTAGGAGTGGGCCAAGAGTTGGAAACCACTGCTCTAAGGGAAATAATATTGTCCCTGAGCTTAAATTCGTAAAGGTTAGCTCTTTCTCTTATTAATCATCCCTAACACTCTACTTTTCTCATTACACTGGGTGTCCAATATGACATTGGGCATTTACAAACGATTGATCCCATTGAAACCAATAACAGCACAGTATAGAGTACTGTGCTGTCATTGAATACTCTAGATATATCTTAAACTAAGCAGTGTGTAACATATGGAAGGCTAAAGCAAAGAAAATCACAAAGTTTTAAAACATTTACAAATTATTTGTATTTCAACAAAATTTAAAATTTAAAATTTTATTTTATTTTAAAATTTTAATTAAATTTTATTTTAATGATGTTTTTATGCTGTATATTTTTGATGGGATGAAGTATACTCGTCCTCTCATGCAACTGGACATCCTCATAGTACTATACTGCTAATATTAGTGTGGAGGATACTGAAGGTATACACTGTCATCGCCACAAGGCTGCTCATCGATGCAGCAATACTATGGGTTGTATTAATTTTAATGGCCTTTATTAAGGCCAATCAAGAGGAAAAATCAACCATTAACAATCAAATACCTTGTAAAAAAAAAAAATTAAAGGGTACTTGAAATATAGGAGACAACGTAGATTATTTACATAGCAGGTTGTATTGTATAACATTTCTTATACAAACAAAAAAACTTAAAATTTAAATGATACAACAAAATAATAAATCAAAGACTAGATTATTAATGTATATAGATATAATTTATCTGAATTATTGTGCAAAAATATTTTATAATTTATTATTATTAGTTTGGCGCTACAACAGGATGACATATGGCCATGGGCTATCTCTGCCAATAATCTTATATGAGTTTTCTGTTCCTCCATCCTGGCCAAATGTTCAGCCCATCTCAAACAATATCGTTTGATAAGACTAACAATGTCAGGCTCGCTAAAGATGTTATAAACCTCTTCATTTGGTCCAGATATCTTTCAGAGGATCTTTTACTCAAATGTAGCCAACTTCTGATAAGTTTCTTTTGCAATAGTCCATGTTTCCAATCCATATGTAAGAACTAAGAACGAATATTTTATAATTTAGTTGGGAAAATTTTGTTGAGAAATCCGATAAAAATTGTTGGGAAACCTAAGATTTTGATTTCTCCCCCTCGCCCACTAATTATTGTAGCAATAAATGCACTTCTTTGTGAAATTGGATAATGCACTATACAAGTTGTTACCTCTTGGTCCACTTGATACCCTAAGTTGATGATGTGCAACAGGATGATTCATGGTAAGATCATTGACCTTGTGATTCTTTGCAATCATCTTGACAGACCTATCACCACAAACAACTTTCTGAGTATCCAATATTATTACAAAATAAAAAAAATCACTACAATTGGTACAACTGATATCCTACAATCATTATCTTGTGTTGAAAAATAAGATGAAAAACTAGACAATTTTTCTATTTTTTATTCCTTAAGATAAACAAAAATTTATAAAACAAAAAGGATGAGCATTTTGAAGATCATTTCACAAAGTTATACATAAAATAATGATTTAAAGTGAATGAATGAGAATTCTAATGCAATACATATACAGAATTTGCCAAATTATAATTTACATTTAAAATATTGGGGCTTTGAGAAATGAATGACAATATTGTTGATGTAGCCTTGGCATGATGAAAAGAAAATTTCAAGATCTCGCTCTGAGTTTAATAATAATAGGATTATCAGATGCAGTGGTGGCAGAAGACCCTCCCATCACTAGAGGGATCTCTGTTTCTTCGCATGGCTCCACCTGAAACTTTTGCAGGAGAGTCACAATTCCCACCTTTGTTTGAAGCACTCCAAACCTCATCCCTATTTAAAAATAAAATAATATGAATAAAGAATCTTGCTAATCAAAATTTAAAAATATATTAGTTCTATACATATCCTACTTTAAAAATATCTCAATGTATTTCTGCATTATAAATACTTTTGAGAGTATAAAACTATTCAAAGCTTAGTTTAAATGAAAGAGTATTATTCAGAGTATTGATAATAAGTCGTTGGTTACTACTTAATTTCAATATTGTTTTAACAGAAATAAGTTAATTTTAATACTACAAAAGTGTTATTAAACTTTAATATATGTCATGGATGTTCAGGAAGACCAGTATAAATAAAAATCATAGTAGTGCAAAACTACTGGTGCTAGTTCACAACTATCACTCTGACACGGTAGTGGCCATGTACTCACTTCTACACAATAAGAAAATGTTTGACCATTGTTGCAAGTTTTTACCTGACACCATAGCATAATTCGTATTTACACAAATTTATATCTGACATTAATTGAAAAAAATTCATTTATCTCTTGTGCGAGGGTAGCAAGTGGATGTCGATATCTGTGATCTAATTATAGCAGTAATAACAATTGAGTAGGTTATAACTTATAACAATAGAACCTTGCAAAAAAGTGCTACTTGTCCACTCACCATTTTGAAATGACATTTGTGTACTGTTATCAAACTATTTAATTCTAAAAACAGAAAAGATTATCATATAGCTGTTTCATTTTTACCGAAAATCTTCTTCATCCCCTGACCATCATTTCCTAGATTGTAATTAAAGTCAACTATTTCATAAATAAATAAGTTTTTAAAACACAATAATTATTCCAGTAATTGGAACTTACCAATACACATTCTAGGTCCTTCACCAAATGGTAGAAAAGTATAAGGAACTATAGATTCTTTATTTTCCTCTGAAAACCTTTCCGGATCAAATTTTTCTGGATTGGGAAAGTATTGAGGATCATGGTGCAGAGACCAAACAGGAATGATGATCATAGTATCCTGCTCTATTTTTTGACCAGTTGGAAGCGTTACTGACTTTGTACACTGCCTCACTAAGGTTGGTAGTGTTGGGTACTTCCTCGTTGTTTCTGAAATGAAATAACAATAGAGACAGGAATTTCACATTTCATTCTAAAAAGTAGTTGTAGTAAGGGTAAAGTGAATAAATCTGACATTTTAGATTGGAGTATATTCATAAAAAATACTTTTTAAATTTTTACATCATATAATAAACAGTCTGTCTGAGATATTTCAAGAATTTCTCTAGATCCTATCAGTGCTGGGGTAAACTTAAATCAATTATGGTTAAACATAGTAAACTAAAGAAATCACATACCAATTCAATGGGTCCAGGTGGCATTCCTGTTAAATTAATAAAATTATGCCCCTTCCCTCCAAAATCCTTCTGGTCCATCTGTTATTCAATTTTTCTCTTTAGAACTCACTATTTCCATCATTTTGGAAAAATACAATTCCAATCCTTTCTCTCCCACAGATTACTTTAATTTCAATCCTTTCTAACCTCTCTAAACCTGAATAAGAGTCCGATCAACTTGGCAATTTGATTCTCTCCATTCTGGTTTTCAACCCAGCCACTCTAGAAAATTTGCACTAATAAAAATTATCTGTGATGTCCAGAGGGTTAGAGAAAAAAGAAAATAACCATCTTTACACAGCTCAACTTCTTGAAAGCCTTCTATTTCATAAACCATCCTATCCTTTTTTCCAAATTAAAACCATTTTCCTTCTCCAACAATCCCGTCTATCAATGTACCAAACCAGTTGCTATTTCAAATAAAACTTTATCATCCTATCTTATTCCGTTCTCAGGTAGAGCCCAGAATTCAGGTACACATCCAAATCTATTTATCATTTTTCCACTTTAATATATTTATAGTATTTTTTTTTTGTACCAGCAATTGTTACAAACACTATGTCCACACTTAACTTTTTTTCCTACCAATTTATTGCAGTAAATTCAAAATTTTGTAAATTTTATTTTTAGCTACCTGATACAACCATATCCAGATATTCCATTTCCTGCAGAGCCTTATAAGTAAGACCACCATTCTTTTTTATTTTTTCATTTATCTCTTCAATTAATCTTGACTGCATGTCCTGGTGGAGAGCTAGCTCATAGAGACAGAAACTTTGCACTGAACTTGAGGTTTCAAATCCAGCAAGAAAAAAGACAAAACATTGGGCTGCCATAAATCCTAGCGTCATTTCTAAAAATTTAAATGATATGAATATAAAATTATACTCACATGTTTTCTTTAAACAATAGTATATATATTTAATAGAGTTTCTGGAATTTAAAAAAAATTCATATTCCATTAATTCCTTAGGCTATATGATAGCTGGATTGATATGAACATCTTATAATGCCACCAGGCAATCAAAGGGAGAAGAATCAGGAAAAGTATACACAATACATTTCATGTATTATATATGTATGATGGTAAATTCTATTGAACTAATGAATAGTAATTCTATTTTAATGAAGGATAAAAAAAAAAAAATTCAAATGAGAAAAATATTCATGCAAGACAAGTAATAAAATTATAAAATACCAAATGGTTTTTCAAATTCCTGTCCATCATCTGCTAGACTTCCTTTATTCTTTAATTGCATTAAGAGATCTATAAAATCATTTCGTACAATACCATTTTTTTCTCTTTGTTCTACTATATTCTCAACCAGATTCATGATGTAATTTTCATCCTCTAACGGAATAAACCTAAAAAGACGAATTATTTTATTATTGTTTAGAATATAAAACAATAATTTCTATAAACTTTGGAGGTTAAAAAACTTCCAAAGAATGCCTCCTAAACTTCTTCCCCAGGTAGACATCATGAAGTATCAGCACAGGAACGAAAGCTCAGCAGGTCTGTTAAAAGCCCTACCAATGGAAAAACCATCATCCAGGAAGAAACAACTGAAGTATGGAACTGGCTGTGAGTAACATTTGTAAAAGGGGCTTCCTTAAGGAGCCCCATTTTACATTTCTGTCATATTCACTCATGTTTAGAAGCAAAATGGGTTCTTCCAGACAATAGGATCTCGCAATTTTTCATAGGGTACATACAGGTGCTTTCAATCCCCACTTTTTGCCCTAGGCCAGACTATTACCCTGTTTATTACTATTAACCTATTATATTTGAGCTACAGAATCTCCGGAACCTCTGAGGAAATCATCACGGGCTGCACCACGTTCGAGATACTAAAGGCTTTACATTCCCAAAGCAGTTGATTAACCATTGTTCCAGTCATAGCTAAGCCTCAAGGGTCTTTGTCAGGATAGGTTATACAGAACAGTTGTGTTAGTTATATTTTAATTTATTAAAAACATTTAGCTTTAAGTACACATGGTATTAGTAGCCATCAGCAAGTTATGTGCAACATCAGTCTTAGTGTGAAATAGGTTGCACAACCAGCCTTTTATGTCAACTTTTTCAATCATTAGAAAAGGACTGCCACTTTTGCGAACCATATTTTACTATGTTAAACTTCTGATTTTTTTGATATCATGTAAGTTGAAAAATATGAGCTAAAAAAAAATACCTTATGTTAAATAACGCTAACAATCCTGGAAATAAACGACTCAGAGCAACTTTTAATTTTGCTAGAAACGTTAATTGTATTCTTGATATTCCAATCCTTCGAAGTTTGTTATCGGGATGGTTTATAACATCTGTTTCCAAACCAAATGCACAGCTACAAATGACATCTGCAGTAAAACGTCCAATTAGTTCTTTTATATCGACTTTTGAGTCAACTTTTGACATCAGAAGAGAGCTAAAATTCTGAAAACAATTTTTTTTAATATGATGTATTCTGAATATTTATAATATGACATAATACATGATATTCTATATTACATCAAAAATTTTATTATATTTTTTATTTATTCAAACTTATCCACATCTCCTAATTACCACCAATTGAATTTTTCAGGAAGTTCTTAATTTTAATAATTTTCTTGAATTTGAATGCTGATATTTCATACTGAAACATTTCAATACTGCAAGTAATAATTTAGTGAAACTTTACCAATTAGGTGATTTGGAATTTCACTGTCCTAGACTTAATTTTGATTTTAGATACATACAGGCTAGATTTAAGAGTTATTTTATTGAAGCACATAAAACAAAAGAAACAACATATGTAAACTTATTATAGGTGAAACCCTGTTTTTCAATTTTACTCACTTTTTCAATAGTGCTTGATTTAACTAGTGCTAATTTTTAAACTCTAATCTCCACATCCTGTTATAAATAAATGTTTCAAAGCTAAGATAATACTGTCACCAATTTGGGGTTCAGGGTTCCCTGCATGCAGCAGACCCAAACTAACTAAATATGTTGTACTTGTTTCTTAATAAAAAGTGAAGAGTAAGATAGAAGATGTTTAGTGGGCTGATAGCCAGGTAAGAATTCCCTTTAATTATTTTAGGTATAATGATCTCCTTCGAAAGGTTTTATTATTAAAACACTGCAATATTGCAAATAATAATGTAATGAAACTTTACTAATTAATTAGATGATTTGGAATTTCACTGTCCCAGACTTAATTTTTGATTTTAGAAACATACAGGTTAAATTTAAGAGTCATTTCATTTAAGTATATAAAACAAAAGAAACAAAAACATGAGAAAACTTATTGCGGATATCAACACACATTAAATAAGGTGAAAAAAAAGTCATGATTAGAGAGAGTGAAACTAATTTTATTTCTTATTGTTAGTGTTATATGTGTTGTAGAAAATAAGTTTTATTATTATTATTTTTTTTCGGCCAAGACTCCGATTGGAGTCCTATACTGCCTAACCATGGTTGGGGGTCAAAGTTTTTCATTTTGTGACACTCTAGGCCAGATTCCGAACTGGCACCGCCTGTAGACATCAAATTGGTAAGACTGTGCTTAACCACTGAGTTACGGGTGACCCAAGATTTATTATTGAATTTGTAACTAAAACCGTAGATGGTGCACTATGACACTGCTGGAAACAAAGAAACAAGCATGTTTCTTTGTTCAGAGCACAGTGAAGTATCTATTAATGGAAACATATACTCTTTGTCTTAGTCTATAAAACAAATAAAAGCAAAATTTACCTCAGCACAACTCACAAACAGAGGAAACATAGCTTTTAGTTTTCCACTAGTAAATGTGGGAGTAAGTTTCATTCGTAAAACTCTCCACTTTTCTCCAGCTAGATTGAATAAATGATTATTTAATACATCTTTTTCAGACCTGAAAAACATTGTAATTTTTTGAAATGCCACCTTTGATTCAAAATGTTAGAGTTAATCTTAATTTTTTTTTCTACTGTGAATGACAATAATAATTAGTAGTAGTAGAAATCACAGTAATAGAGTAAAGAGGAAACAAAAAGGATTACACTTTAATAATGCCCCTGTCCCTGAAGTTTGAAAACTCCTTTGTCAAGATTAGCTGAACCATTTCTGGGTCTCTGATTATCAGCATTGGATTCCTCAGAGAAAAAATTCCAAACATTGGATGTTGAGAGAATTTATAATACATCTGGAAATAGATTGTTATAGTCAATGTTTTTTAATGTTTAATAATATTATACACCATAACTCAGCATGGTGATACCTTATCGATGGTGT